>NC_046227.1:37985651-38148151 GCF_009819885.2 Catharus ustulatus | reverse complement strand
GTTCATGCACACATTGGGGTCAATTGTCCAAGCACAGCCCCAGGCTGTGAAGTCTCAGCCCCCTTTCCCTCACTGCTGTTTATGATTTTTGGGTACCAGCTGTCCATGATTTTTGGGTACCAGCTGTCCTTGGTTCCCCAGCTGGGAAGGAATTGTTTTGTCACTCCCCTGTGAACAGACCTCACTGACACCTAACACGAAGTTCCAGAGTTACACACCCAGCAGCAGAGATTCTGAAAAACACAAAACCCAAACCCCAAGGTAGCAGTGGCACCTTGAGCAGTGGTGGCATCTCCCCACAGCAGCACCTTCCATCACGGTGACACTCCTGTCCCCAAGCTGTCCACGTGGCCAACCCTCCACTGTCCCAGCACCTCCTTCCAAAATCCAGGTGGAAAAATCCTCAGGGATTTACTGCCAGCGCTCAGCTGTCACCCACAGGGGTTCCTGCCACATCCAGGGTGTTTTATGGACTCCTCACTGCTGACCACCTCTGGTGACACCACGCTGGAGAAATTCTCTGTGTTTACCGACCCAATCATTGCTCGATGAGCGGAGCACAGAGGGAGGGCAGCGGGGTGATGGCACATTAATACTTGATAAGGTTGGCAAAAAGCCATCGTGATTATCCAGCCTGAACTCCCGTGTAAAACATGCCTGGGGACTTTTCTATTTGAATTAAAGCTTTGCATTTGGAAAGGGAGAAAAAAAAAAAAGAGAAAGAAAAACCAACCCTCTTCAAATCAGAAGATCTCTCAACGGTTGTTTCAGTGCTTAATAACCTGCACTGCTAAAAAGGTGCTTTTAATTCAAGGCTGAATTTTAATCTTGCAGGCACGGGGTTGGGTGTACTTTCATCTGCCTGGCCAGGGAGCCCTCTATTATCACATTTAAATTCCAGAAGTAATTAGAGGCTGCCAGCGGATCCTCTCTTAACCTTCTGCTCGTTAAGGAAAACAAATTGAGTTTCCTGGCGTCTTTCATTATCGGCCGAGCTCCTCCGGCTCTGCTCCGAAACGGCTCCAATTTAATGATTCCCAGCCCTGCTGGGGGATGGCCCCTTCCACCTGTGGGATCCGTGGAAAAATCAGCTCGTGGAAAACAAAGGGATGGTTGGGATTGGGAGGGACCTTCAGTTTGACCCCCCTGTCACAGGAGGGTGAGGGAAAGTGGGAGCACGTGGCAAAATCCTTGGGGATTAAATTGGTGGATGCAGCTTGGCCCGAAGCAGGGAAGGTCGTTCTTGGAGCAGGAATGTTCTGGAAGTTCTTGAACCAGGGCAGAAATCCTGGGGTTTAGCTGGGGGGGAGAATCCAGGGAAGGAAGGGCTTGGTTCTGTGGGGACAGTGGGGACACCATCACTGTCACCTGAACTGGATTTGGAAACTGCAGAGGGCAGGTGGGAAACCCATGGGAAAGATGATTTTTATGGAATTACCATGGGAAATGTGGGTTATGAGGCAGAAAGCTGGAAAAAAAAGGTGAAAATGCATTTTAATACAGGTTGATTTTGGTGGTTGGACAAGAGGGAATGGAGATTCAATGGGATATTGGGATGGAATTCCTGCTGGGAGGGTGGCACAGAAGCTGTGGCTGTTCCTGGATCCCTGGAAGTGTCCTGAGCTGGACCATCCCAGGTTGGTCATGTCCATCTGGAGGTCACAGTGGGGGCACCATCACTGTCACCTGAGCAGGACTTGGAAACTGCAGAGGGCAGATGGGAAACCCATGGGAAAGATGATTTTTATGGAATTACCATGGGAAATGTGGGTTATGAGGTGGAAAGCTGCAAATAAAAAGGTAAGGTGCATTTTGGCACAGGTTGATTTTGGCGGCGGGACAAGAAGGAATGGAAAAGGAAAGGAGATTCAATGGGATATTGGGATGGAATTCCTGCTGAGAGGGTGGCACAGAAGCTGTGGCTGTTCCTGGATCCCTGGAAGTGTCCTGAGCTGGACCATCCCAGGCTGGCTTTGTCCATCTGGAGGTCACAGCTGTGCCACCACCACTGTCACCTGAGCAGCAGAGACAATTCCTGAGCAGATCTCCAGGAATGAGGTCGTTATTCCTGGGAAAAGCGGAAGTTTTCCTCCCAGTCACCACCTGCTGGTCACTGGTGGCTGCACTGGGCAGAGATGGATCCATGGAGAGGTGGAGGGGGAATATTCCTGCCTCGTGGAAAGCTCTGGATCCTGCATGGAGGGAGCAGTGACAGCAGCCTGGGCTTGTCATCGTTGTCATAGAGACCCTGGAATTGCAGCTCTCCCTGGGATTTGCACGGATCACTGAACTCCAGAATGGGTTGGGATGGAAGGGGATTAAATCCCATCCCATCCCCATGGCAGGGACACTCCCAGTGTCCCAAGGTGCTCCAAGCCCTGTCCAGCCTGGCCTTGGACAATTCCAGGGATCCAGGGACACCTGCCACGATCCCAGGCTGCTCCAAGCCCTGTCCAGCCTGGTCTGGGACAATTCCAGGGATCCAGAGACACCTCCCAGTATCCCAGGCTGCTCCAAGCCCTGTCCAGCCTGGTCTTGGACAATTCCAGGGATCCAGGGACATTCCCACTGTCCCAGGGAGCTCCAAGCCCTGTCCATCCTGACCTTGGACAATTCCAGGGATCCAGGGACATTCCCAGTGTCCCAGGGAGATCCAAGCCCTGTCCAGCCTGGCCTGGGACATTCCAAACTCCTCTGGGACACAGGGTGACACCAAGGGATCCCCCTGGCACACCAGGATCCGCTCAGAAGCGAGCTGGCAGCAGGGAATTCACTTCCTTTTAAATGCAGGCAGTGTCATTAAAGCCAAAATGACTGAAAGTGGCAGAGGAATTAAAATGGGAACCAGCCTCCACCAGGGCTTTGATGGGATGATAAAAGCAGGGTTTTGATCCAGGCTCTCCCAGCACAGAAACCTCAGGGACTGGGAGCCTTTGGAGCTGCTTCTGGCGCACTGGGAATGTGTGGATCCAGGCCAGGGAGGGGCTGAGCTTTTGGGTTTATTCAGGGAATTAATGAGGATGAGGAGAGGTGAGTTTGACATCCCAGGAGCTGCTCGGTTTTCTGATGGGCTGAGTGAGATTTGGGAAGGTTTGTCCCTGGTTTATTGAGGATTTGATGTGCTGGATGTCAGACACCCTGTTCTCCTATCCAGACCTCACTCCAAGGGAATCACTGTATATTTTTGGGATTTTTTCTATCATTATATTGTCTGTGATTATGATGATTCCCCTTTAGGGTGGCCTTGCTTGCCCAGAGCAGCTGTGGCTGCCCCTGGATCCCTGGAAATATCCATGGCCAGGCTGGATCTAAAAATTCAGAGAAAAATTAAAAAAAAAAAAAACAGAAGAAGCACCAAGAAATGAGAAGGAAAAAATTCAGCACTGAGGATGAGAAAGCAGAAAAAGCTTCAAGGAAAAAGTTTTCTCTTTCCAGTAATACAAACCCCACATTTATTCCCATCAGGTCTTTACCAGGGGGTTGAGTGAAGGATTTATTGAAGGATTTATTGAAGGTTTTAGTGTTTATTGATTCTCCTAAATTGTGGTTCTGGAAATTCTTCTCCTCCTCACAAGGAGACCCCCAGGTCCTGCAGGGCTCTGGGGGTGACCCCAAAACCAGAGCCACAGCAAAATCCCCCTCACTCAGCCACAGGTTTGTGTTGGGAAACCACAGCAAAGCCAGACCCATGGTGCTGGACCTAAAAATACAGAAAGAAAAAAAAAACCCCACAAAAAAATCCAACCAAAAAAACCAAAAAACAAAAAACAAAAACACCACCCCAAAAAACCCCCAAAAAACCAAAGCCAAGCCAAAGCAAAAACAAAAAAAATCCCAAACCAAACAAAAAAACCCACAAAAACCCCACAAAACCCCCCAAAACAAACAAAAACCCAAAAAATCAAAACAAAAAAACCCAAAAAAAGCCCCACAAAAAGACCCCAAACAAACAAAAACCCAAAAAACCCAAAACCAAACCAAAAACACAAAAAATCCCAAACCAAACAAAAAAACCCCACAAAAACCCCACAAAAAACCCAAAATAAACAAAAAACAAAAAAAATCAAAACAAAAAAACCCCACAAAAAACCCACAAAAAAACCCCAAAACAAAAACCCAAAAAACCCAAAACCAAACCAAACCAAATAAAAAACAAAAAAACCCCAAACCAAACAAAAAAAACCCACAAAAAAAGCCACAAAAACCCCCAAAACAAACAAAAACCCAAAAAATCAAAACAAAAAAACCCACAAAAAATCCCACAAAAAAACCCACAAAAAAATCCAAAACAAACAAAAACCCAAAAAAACCAAAACCAAACCAAACCCAAAAAAATCCCAAACCAAACAAAAAAAAAAACCACCAAAAAAACCCACAAAAAAGCCCCAAAACAAAGAAAAAACAAAAAGAACCCCAAACCAAATAAAAAACAAAAAACCCCAAACCAAACAAAAAAAAATCCACAAAAACCCCCAAAACAAACAAAAAAACCCCCAAAAAACCCAAAAAAACCCCAGAAGAAGCACCAAGAACAGAGAAGAAAAAAAATTCAGCACTGAAGATGAGAAAGCAGAAAAAGTTTCAAGGAAAAAGTTTCCCCTTTGCAATAACAAACCCCTCATTTATTCCCATTTATTCCCATTTATTCCCAATGCTGCAGCTCTTTCCCAGGTGATTTATTGAAGGATCTGCCTCCCAGCAAATAAAGGAGCTGCAATGAGGAGCTCTGGGTTGCAATAAATGCAGTGCTGCCACCCCTGTGCCAGCAAAAGTCTCAAATTCCTCCTAACCTGAACCACATCCCATAATTTACACAGTACATATTGGTACAGCGTGTTACAGCAGAGTTTATAATAATTTATTAGGGGAGAAAAAGCGATCTCCATTAATAATTGATTCATTATGAATAATGGATTAAGAAACGCTCCTTTGATTTAAAGCCCGTGCTGGTAATGTATGCTAAACTCTGTTTGATGGCAATAAATCCAGGGGAATCTTCAGGATTTGCATCCTTCTCCCCATTTCTGCTCGGGAACCTCGTGGGAAAGGTGATTTTTAATGGAATTAAACTGAAAAAAAACAAAAAAAAAAAAAAAAAAAAAAAGGGAAAATGCATTTTAATACAGGTGGGACGGGGGGAATGGGAAAGGAGGGGGATTCAATGGGATGTTGGGATGGAATTCCTGCTGGGATGGAATTCCCAGAGCAGCTGGATCCCTGGGAGTGTCCAAGGCCAGGCTGGAGCAGCCTGGGATAGGGGAGGTGTCCCTGCCATGGATGGGATGGGATTTCAGTTCCCTTTTCCAATTCCAACCCAAATCTTTTGGGGTTCTGTGATCCCACAGCAGGAAAGATTCCCTGGAGTCACCCCCTCACTCCCCAAACTTCCCCACTCTGTTTTTACACAGAAATCATTTTCACACCTGACTCCCAAGCACCTGCTCCTCTCCCTTTGCCTCTCACACACATTCCACGTTTTTATTGTTGGGACAAAGCAGAAATGAAGGGGAAAACCTGACACAGTGCATTCCAAAAGCAGCTTCCTATAAAAACTGATCCTTCAAACATCCCAGATCTTGGGTTCTGTCAGGAAATATCGATTTCAGAAATCAGACACCAGAAATCAGCTCTGGCCCTGCCTTTCCAAACCCACTTTTCATTCATTCATTTCTGAAAAACCCAGAATCCCCACCAGCCTGGGGAGCTGCAGGAGCAGATGGAGGAGTTTCATTCCTTTAAACTCTTGGAATGGTGACAGGTGTGGGAGCCCAAAGCTCCATCTGCTGCTCACACACCTTCACACCAGCCCCAGCCTGGAAATTTGGGATGGCAGCAAATTTGGGGGGACTGGGGGCATGGAAAGAGCAAAGCTGCAGCTTGTGATCCACAGGCATCAACAGGAAACATCACATGGCAGGGCTGGTCGCTATTTATTAATAATATTAATAATAGTAATAATATTAATAATAAAAATTATGTTTCTTTTTTTTCTTCTGTGCCACAGAATGACAAAATTTTGGGTGCTGGAAGGGAGTAGAAATCTCTTCCATGGCAGGGCTGGTTGCTATTTATTAATAATATTAATAATATTAATAATATTAATAATATTAATAATATTAAAAATAAAAATTCTGAATTTTTTTCATCTGTGCCACAGAACGACAAAACTTTGGGTGCTGGAAGAGAGAAGAAATCTCTTCCATGGCAGGGCTGGTTGCTATTTATTAATAATTTTAATAATAAAAATTCTGAATTTTTTTCATCTGTGCCATAGAATGACAAAAATTTGGGTGCTGGAAGGGAATAGAAATCTCTTCCATGGCAAGGCTGGTTGCTATTTATTATTAATATTATTAATATTAATAATATTAATAATATCAATTATGTGAATAATAAAAATTATGTATTTTTTTCTTCTGTGCCACAGAACGACAAAAATTTGGGTGCTGGAAGGGAGAAGAAATCTCTTCCATGGCAGGGCTGGTTGCTATTTATTAATAATATTAAAAATAAAAATTCTGTGTTTTTTTCTTCTCTGCCACAGAACGACAAAAATTTGGGTGCTGGAAGGGAGTAGAAATCTCTTCCATGGCAGAGCTGGTTGCTATTTTTTAATAATATTAATAATAGTAATAATATTAATAATAAATTTCTGTATTTATTTTCCTTCTGTGCCACAGAACGACAAAATTTGGGTGCTGGAAGGAAGAAGAAATCTCTTCCATGGCAGGGCTGATTGCTATTTATTAATAATATTAATAATAGTCATAATATTAATAATAGTAATAATAGTAATAATAAAAATTCTGTATTTATTTTTCTTCTGTGCCACAGAACGACAAAAATTTGGGTGCTGGAAGGGAGACGAAATCTCCTCCATGGCAGGGCTGGTTGCTATCAATTAATAATATTAAAAATAAAAATTATGTATTTTTTTCTTCTGTGCCACAGAACAACACAATTTAGGTGCTGGAAAGGAGTAGAAATCTCTTCCATGGCAGGGCTGGTTGCTATTTATTAATAATATTAATAATACTAATAATACTAATAATATTAATAATATTATTAATATCAATAATATTAATAATATCAATAATGTGAATAATAAAAATTATGTATTTTTTTCCTTCTGTGCCACAGAACGACAAAAATTTGGGTGCTGGAAGGGAGAAGAAATCTCTTCCATGGCAGGGCTGGTTGCTATTTATAATAATATTAATAATATTAATAATATTAATGATATTAATAATGTGAATAATAAAAATTATGTATTTTTTTCTTCTGTGCCAAAGAATGAGAAAAATTTGGGTGCTGGAAGGGAGTAGAAATCTCTTCCATGGCAGGGCTAGTTGCTATTTATTAATAATATTAAAAATAAAAATTCTGTATTTTTTTCCTTCTATGCCACAGAATGACAAAAATTTGGGTGCTGGAAGGGAGATGAAATCTTTTTGCTGGTTTTCCCTCATTTTGCCCAAATCCAGGTTGGGATTTAATCCATCCCTGCTGCTGGCTGTGATGCATTAGCCTAAGAAAGCTGAATTTTTATGAGCCCAGTGTTTGTGAGAGCCTGTCAGTACCTAAAAGTGTGTTTTTAAACCATTTCACTAAGCCCCCTTCCCTTCCCTTCCAGCCTTCAGTCTCCTGTGGTATTATAATCCAAGTTTCCTTCCCTGTCTCCCAGGGCTGACAAGACTTTAATTTCTAATTTAAAATCTGAGATAACATTTATTCTTGGAAAGGAGGCTTGGCTGCAAGTTTGCTTTGTGCAAAGTGAGGAGGGAAAAGGGGTGAAAATGACTGTTTTCATTGCTGAGACATTTCCCTATAAAACATGGGAACATTTCCTCCCACACGGGCTCGGCTGAGGCATGAATTCATCATCTCTGCACTTCCACAACCTGCAAATCGTGGAATTCCAGACTGGTTTGGGCTGGAAGGGACATTAAAATTCCACAAGGGACAACTCCAGGCTGCTCCAAGCCTTGGACATTTCCAGGGATGGCACAGCCACAGAATATCTGGGAATTCCTTCCCAATATCCATCCCTGCCCTCTGGCAGTGGGAACCATTCCCTGTCCCTCCATCCCTTGTCAAAAATCCCTCCCCAGCTCTCCTGGAGCCCCTTTAGGTGCAGCACAGGGAAGATTTTAATTTAACTCCCATTTCCTTTATTAATTTGTAATGGGTAATTTGGGATGCACAAGCACTTACTGTCAAAGCCCAGCTCCAGACACTTCCCTGGCAGCACAAAAATCCCAGCTCCAGGGGTAATTAAGGCAGTGGGAGCATTTATCAAGCTCTTACCAAATTTACAGCCCCTCCCTGAGGCTGGTTAAATCCTCTGAACCTTGGAGTGATTCCAAGGGGACAGGGAATTTGAGGGGACAGGGGTATCCCAACTTGAGATTCCTGCAGAAATTCCAAATTTTCTCATTTGAAATTTTTCCTCCCTCTCTCCTGTGCTCCCCCCACAACTCTCAGCATCCCTCCCTCTGCACCCCAAAATTCCAGAGCCAGCACTTCCCAACCACAGCCAGCTCCTCTTGAGGGATTGAGAGAGAACCCAAGAGGGGGAATCTGATGGAAATCTGAATTCCATTGGAAATCAGCTCCTGCAGCCACCTCGGGGATGTTTGTTCCTGGAATGTCCCTGCTATTGATTTGAGGAGAAACAAGAGTTGTTCATTATCTGTGCCTTTGTTTTGTCTCTCTGATGGCTGGGGCTGTTGTGACCGTGCACTTTAATGGCTTTCAGATGCCAAAGGTCTCATTTGAAGCCCGGACCACCGGCAGAAAACAAACTTGTTGCTGCTTTGAGGTTGCAGAAAGCAAAGAAAATTGTGGGGTTTTTTGTTGTGTGTTTTTTTTTTCCCCAGCGTATTTTTATGAGCTGGTTTTATATCAAAAGAACGTTTTCCTGATGCAATTATGAGAACTGCTCTCGTCCCTGCACAGGTACCTCTATAAATAATTAGATGGATAATATTTCCACAGCTGTGCTCTGCCAGATGGTTCTGGGTTTTTTTTCATCCTTTTTTTTCCCTCTTTTTTTTTAAGAGCTTAAAGCAACTTCCTTCCTTTACAGAGGGAAAAGCCAACTCTGTCAAGTCCTATAAACTCATCCTTTGAGGAGCAGACAGGTCCTGGATTTGAACCTGCAGGAGAAGAAACTTCCCAGGGATGGAGCCCTGGGAAGGGATGGGGAAGGACCCTGGACCCTGCCAGATCCAGATGTTTGCAGGTGATGCACATCAGGACCTGGCTGGAGCCAAGAAACACAGAATTATTAACTGGGCACTGGAGAGGGGAAGGGAATGGAGAATTCCTGAGGGAAATGGGAAGGGAATGGAGAATTCCTGAGGGAAATGGGAAGGGGCTCAGCCTGGAGCAAAGGAGGATCCAGAGGGATCTTTTCCCTCTCTGGAATTCCCTGCCAGGAGGGGACAGACAGGGGGGTTTGGTTTTTTCCTTTCTCCCTCATGGAATTCCTGTTTCACAGAATGCCAGGCTGGTCTGGGTTGGGAAGGACATTCAGGATTTTCCCATCCCAGCCCTGCCATGGACAGGGACACTTTCACTGTCCCAGGCTGCTCCCAGCCCAATGTCCAGCCTGGCCTGGGACATTCCAGGGATTCTCTGGGAATCCTGTGCCAGCCCTGCCCACCCTCACAGGGAAGAATTTATTCCCAAAACCTGATCAAAATCTCTCCCCTTGCAGTTCAAAACCATTCCTCCTGTCCTGTCACTGCCTGAGTAAAAAATCCTTCTCCAGCTCCTCCTGCTGCAAAAACCTGGCAGGAAATGTCAGGGTTTGATGGCAATTACCTCTGCCATGGCCAGGGGTGTGGGCAGAGCAGAATTACAGAGCTGCAGGATCACAGAATTACAGAATTAGAGAATCACAGAGTTACAGAATTACAGAACTACAGGATCACAGAACTACAGAATCACTGAATTACAGAATTAGAGAATTACAGGTTCACAGAATTATAGAATTACAGAATCACAGGATCACAGATTTACAGAATAACAGATTTCCAGAATTACAGAATCACAGAATCACAGGATCACAGAGTTATAGAATCACTGAATTACAGAATTAGAGAATCACAGAATTACAGAATTATGGAATTACTGAATTATAGAATTACAGAATTACAGGATCACAGAACTACAGAATTATAGAATCACAGAGTTACAGAATTACAGAATTACAGAACTACAGGATCACAAAATTACAGAATTATAGAATCACTGAATTACGAAATTACAGAATTACAGGATCACAGAACTACAGAATAACAGAGTTCCAGAATTACAGAATCACAGGATCACAGAATCATAGGATCACAGAGTTATAGAATCACTGAATTACAGAACTACAGAATTATAGAATCACAGAGTTACAGAATTACAGAACTACAGGATCACAGAATTATAGAATCACTGAATTACAAAATTACAGAACTACAGGATCACAGAATTACAAAACCACAGGCTCACAGGATCACAGAATTATAGAATCACAGGATCACAGAATTATAGAATTACAGAGTTACAGAATCACTGAATTACAGAATTAGAGAATCACAGAATTACAGAATTATGGAATTACTGAATTATAGAATTACAGAATTACAGGATCACAGAACTACAGAATTATAGAATCACAGAGTTACAGAATTACAGAACTACAGGATCACAGGATCACAGAATTATAGAATCACAGAAACATAGAATCACAGGATCACAGAATTATAGAATCACAGGATCATAGAATTACAGAATTAGAGAATCACAGAGTCACAGAATTACAGAATCACTGAATCACAGAATTGTAGAATCACTGAATCACAGAATCACTGAATCACAGAATTATAGAATCACAGGAATCACAGGATCATAGAATTACAGAATCACTGAATTACAGAATTAGAGAATTTTAGAACCACAGAATTGCAGAATCACAGGATCACAGAATCAGGAAAACACCCATCCCCTTCCTTGCCTTCTTTTATGTTAGCTATAAATCCATATTTCAGCCTTGGCCTGTGATGGGGAGAATGGATTTCCCAACTTTTCTTTGCAGCTTCACATATTAGTGGTTATTTTCTTTATTTTTCAGTTGTTTTGTATTTTTTGGTTGTTTTATTTATTTTTTGTTGTTGTTGTTTTGTGTCTTTGGGGGTTTTTGGCTTTTTTTTAATTTTGTTTTTTTTTTCTTTGTTTTTACTTAGATTTAGGATTAAAGCACAAGAGACGGAGTTTTCATTTTTGGATTTAATTGTTTATTAGATTTTATTTATAATACAGAGAGTTTTGCAGCACTTTTAGCTAACAAGCTGAAAGTGAGAAAATTGAGGTGCAATTAGCCAGTTATACGGTATTTTAATATTCAATGAAAAGTTGACATTTGTATTATTCATACTTTTGACCTAATAACTAAACACTTGTGACTTGCACTGCAGTACTTGTCCAACCAAAAACTTCCACCTAAAACTGAGGAGAAGAAGGAATTAAAAGGAAGAAGAGACAATGTTTAAGAACTTCCACTTTGTCCCATACCCATTATTATATTCTAAAACCCCAAATTCCAAATTTTTCACCATGTGATATTACACACTTCTAACGACACACCAGTGACTCTGATTTTAGAACCACCAGGGGAGGTTAAGGTTGGATATTAAGGAAAACTTCTTCCCTGAAAGTGGAATTTTAAAATAATTTAAAAATAAACCCTGACACTTTATCTCTTTTTTACCCTCAGCTCGTATCCTCCTTGTTTTGCCCCAAATTTGTGCTGGGGAAACAATGAAAATCTGTAGCAGAGGATCAATTTTAGTAGTGTGAGATCTCTCCCAGGTCCCTGAGCATTTGGGCTGGGAGGGTTTTGAAGGGGATCCCAAAAATCCCTGCAGAGGGTGCTGGGCACCCACCCACAGGGCTTTCCCAACCTTTAGGATTAAAATATTTTCCAACCTTTAGGATTAAAATATTTTCCAACCTTTAGGGTTAAAAACTTTCCCAATCTTTAGGGTTATAAACTTTCCCAACCTATAGGATTAAAAATATTTCCCAACCTTTAGGATTAAAATCTTTTCCAACCTTTAGGGTTAAAAACTTTCCCAACCTTTAGGGTTATAAACTTTCCCAACCTTTAGGATTAAAATATTTTCCAACCTTTAGGATTAAAAAATTCACAGCTCTACTCATTCATTGGCTTTAGTCCTTCAAATGCTGCTTGAGGTTTTCCAGTGAAGCCAAAGCCAGGTGGATTTTATGGTGGCCTGGCATTCCAGGGGTTGGAATCATTCCTGGAAGCTTGGGGAGAGGAATTTTCTGCACCTTCCAGCTCCCACTGCCCAACACCGAGGATGCTCCTGGGTGTTCCCACAATCCTGGCGTGGAAAGGAGCAGGGAGAGCTGGAAAGGAGCTCTTTGTTGTTCCAGGGATTTCAGAGGTCAGCAAAGGAGGGGGCTCCACATCCTCCCCCTCATTAAATTCTGTGCTCGGATCCTTGGGCAGGAGGGGCGGGAAGGGCAAAGCCGGGCTCAGCTGGAGTGCTGCTGATGACAGACATGGCTTTGGGGACAGACACAGCTTGGGGGACAAATCCTGCTTTAATGGCACCAGGACATCCCCAGCAGCCAGCAGGGTACCAACTCCATCCAGGGAAAACCAGGGAAAAAACGCCAGCTCTGGATGCGCGGCGAGATTTCTCGCTTTAATCGCCAGCAATAAATAATCCCGTGGATTATTTCATTAGGAACAGCCCTGCTCCAGCCTCCTGGGAATCGTGGGATTTATCTGTGGGTAGATCAGGCCTGGGGCCCCGTGGAATGAATCCCAAAGCCTGACATTTGTTTTGACACATCATCTCCTCGCGCGCGCGTTCCGCTCTCCGCGCGCCGCACCTGGGGCCGCGGGGCTGAGGTCAGCACGCAAAAATGTGAAATGCCTGCTTGCAAATTAATAGCACATGGCCTCAGTCCCTGGGCTCCTGGGCCTAAGTTCAAAAAAATAGAGATATAAAACTTGGGTGATTTACTGGAGCTTTCCTGGACTGGAATGATTAATGGGCTGATTTACTGGTCCCATTTATTTTTTTTAATGCTGAAACCGATATATAAAAATTAAAGGCGGTGGAGAGGAAATGGTGGTCACAAATGCCTTTCTCGTGTTGCTAAGGAGAGGAAAATGATCTTGTGACGGGCAGATTTTAAATATAATTTTCTGATTTGTTTCTGCGGGAAGGGGGAGCGGCGCCTGACGCGGGCACGTTCAACACTAAATGTTTGAGGGATGCGATTCCTCGATGTGAGCCCAGTCAGGTCGAGTTAAAATCCCCTCTCTAACCAGCCAGAAATGGTTCCAGGCCACGATGGAGAGACACCTCTGAGCCCAGAGTGGAGTGACAGCAGCTGGCACAGCGTTGGTCAGGAAAGGCATCCCGAGGGTTTCCCGAGCAGGGAGGGCGCAGGATTTGCCTTTGGGATGTTTTTTGGGGTGGCAAAGCAGCAGAAACAACCCAGCATGGCAATGTTGGGCCTTTCCTGAGGGCAGCTGGAGGTGCCAGCCCTGCCCTGTGACACCCCTGTCACCAGAGGTCACTGCACCCCCTGTGCATCACAGACCTTTCCATCTCTGCTCAGCACTGGGATAAAATCTCATTGTGTTTGTTTTCCAACTGGAAATTCACAATTATAAGCCGCACCATTTTGACTAAAATTTTGGTCCAAACCCGAAGTGCGGCTTATAATCAGGTGCGGCTTATATATGGACAAAGAATAAAAGTTGCTGTTTTAGTTTGGAGGGCAGGTGTCTGCTGAGAAAGGCAGGAGCTTCTCTTTGAAATGGAGAATGTAAACCCCCTCCCTCCAAATTATTGTAATTCTGAAATCAAGGGGCTCTCAGGCAAAGATATGGGAATTAGGAATAACAGTTCTTTACTAGGGAAATTAAAATAGAAATACAGCACTACAAAGAACAAACCTCAAACCCTGACACAGTCAGAGTACAACCTGACACCCGTCAGGCAGGGTGTTGGCAGCAGTCCCATCCCATGGTGGCTGCATCCTCCTGCAGTGACAGATGTGGCTCAGCTGGAGCAGTGCTCCTGTACAAGGTGCAGTTTCCCTCCGGAGCTCCAGTGGGGATGTGGAGAAATCCGGTTTTCCTCTGGAGTCCAGTGGAGAAAGGGGCTCCCTTAGTGTCCCAAACCCTCTGTTTTTGTCTTGCTAAGAAATGTTGGGCTCTTCCCCCTGGCTGGAGCAACTCCCAATGGGATGCAGTAATTTTATCAGTGCCACAGTGGGACTCAATGGCCATGAGCAGAAAATGACTGGCTGGAGGAAATGTGATTCCTGTCACATTTAATGGGTGCATTGCAACAGGCAGGATGTTATAATAATAATAATAATAATAATAATAATAATAATAATAAATGTTTACACAGCCGGGTTCTCCTTAATTCAGCTTCAGATTCTCCCTAACCCAGCAGAAGAACCCACACTGATTTTCCAGGCAAAGGGGAGAACCCCAAGTTACTCAAAATTGAGTTTAGGTGAGTGAGGGGGTTCTGTCTTTCCTTTTTTTGCAATGTTGGTGGCTGATCCGGCAGGGATTTCTCCATTTGAAACGCAGGGAAGAGTTAATTTTCTCAGTTTGGAACATCTATCTGTCATGTGTGGCTGCTCTGTAATTATGAACTTCTTCTGCTTCTTAGAAAAGGTTATTACAAGAGCCTTTTAATCTAAAAGGCCAATTATATTAAAACAGTGGCTTCCATACTTAGATCCCCCTTTACACACACGCTATTGTGTTTGGGATAAATTTAGCAAATTATAGGGAAGCTTTGCTTAGTGGGAGCTTCAAAATACGATCCCTGCTTGCATCAGTGCGAAGAGCCCTGAGAAAATCAACTCAGTTATTTGCTGAGAGCAGCCTGGAGCCCCAGCCACGCTCAGATTTAGGGATCCCATGCAGGATTGGGGCTCAGGATGTCTCTTCTGCACTGCTGTGTGTTGGAAAAGCTGCTGGCTCCGGTTTTGGGAGATGCTGGGAAGCAGGAGGAGAGGAATTTGTGACTGGTGGGTTCAGGCAAGGTCTGCAAGCAGCAGGGAAAGAACCCAAAATGCTCATCCAGCGTCTGGTCCTCAGCCAGGCAATGAAAGCCACAGCAATCCCAAGCCTTGCCACTGCTCCCTGCTGAATCCCACCCAGGCAGAGCATGGGGAAAACTTCCTGTGTTTTAAATCACAATCACTCCATCTGCAAGGGGAAATGCTCCCTTCCCAACAAAATAGTGATGTTTTCCCTGAGCTGGGGTCTTCTGTGAGGGAATAATTGGCTGGGAGGACAGGGGTGGAGGTCCAGAGCATCTCCTGGATGCTGGGAATTGATTCCAAGCACTGCTCCTTGGGGAGAGCGTGCTGCAGACACCAGCCCTGGGGTACCACAGAGACAGAACGGGAATTTTACAGGAAATTCAGGAGAAAACATCCTCCTGTGGCCCTGGGAGCAATGTCAGCTTCTAATGAGAGTTTTTCAAACAGTGATTTGGTAGAATCCCAGAACCCCAGAATCCCAGAATCCCAAGACTAGTTTTGGGTGGGAAGAGAACTTTGATTATCCCACCCCTGCCATGTGCAGAGGACACTTTCCACCATCCCAGGGTGCTCCAAGCCCTGTCCAGCCTGGCCTTGGACACTTCCAGGGATCCAGGGCAGCCCCAGCTGCTCTGGGCCACACCTTGAGGCTGTTTTGTCCTTTTACCTGGGAGAAGAGAACAACCCCAAGCAGGGACCTGGAGCAGGCTCCAGGTTATCCCATGGGAATCCACCCAGGAATCACCTGGGCCATCCCAAATTCTCCTGGGACACAGAGAATTGAACCCCTTGGTTGTCAGGGAAGCTTTTAGGAGATCACACAGCAAAGCTCAGGCTGCTTTATTAACACTGTGCTCGTTGTTATGGTCAGGAAGGAAATTGCAATGTGTGAATTCAAAGGGTTTGGGTGAGGCTGACAGATGATTTTAATTTAGAATCACAGCTTTAGAGTCTGGAGCCCCAGAACTGCCTCCAAGTGCTGGGTAAAATGTTCACTGCCTTCATCCTTTAGTTATGCATTTATTTAATCTCGCCCCAGCCAGGGAGGTGTTTTAAGATTAAAATATTCCTTCTCCTCCAAAGTTGTGATAAATATTGATGCAGCATTTCAAACGGGCTGTGCTGAGCTCAGGCAGGTCTGGGTGAGGACTGGGAGAGCGGACCAGGACTGCCCTGGAGCACTTCAATAAAGAGCAGGTGAATGGTGAGTATCCCCTGAGTACCCAGTGAGCATTCCCAGCGGGCAGGAAAGGCTCCATGCAAATTCCTTTCAACTTGAACATCAGCCCCGTGGATTGGTTTTACAAGATCAAATGGAAATATTGGAAAAATGGGAGATGTCATCATCTCAGTAGCAAGCCCAAGGCTTTTGTTTCTGATAAATGGACAAACTCCTTTAAGCCTGGCAATTAATCTGATGGATCTTTTCAATTTGATCAGCCCCTTCTGTGGCATTATTCTTTAATCTGCACGGCTCCAGCTTTCCTCAGAAACAATCCCAGTGACAACGAGGTGAAACTGCTCAGAATGCATTCCCCACTGTCTGCTGCTGGGGCCAGGTCCCTGGAATTGCTTTTCCATGGAAAGCAGAGTCCCTGGGGGTGTCAGAGCTCACTGGAGACCTGAATCAGGGCTTTACAGCTTCCTCCAAATCTGTGTCAGGAGAGAAGGCCTTGCTGATGGGCAGGATTTTTTGGGAAGTGTTTTTTCTTCCAGCTCTTGTTGCTAAATGAAATTACAGCCTTGGGAATAGGGGGGTGACAAATTTACTGTGACCCAGAGAAGCTGTGGCTGCCCCATCCCCTGGGACAATGGAAGGGGTCCCTGCCATGGCAGGGATCAGAACAAGGAGGGGTTTAAGGTCCCTTCCACCCCAAACCATTCTGGGATTCTAGAATTCCCTACAGGCACTGAAGCTGGAAATTCCAGAGCTGAAATTTGGGGCTCCCTGTGCCAGGCTGGAGGTGATGCCATGAGAATTTACAGGCAACCATCAAAGCAGAAGGGGAAAAGACAAGAATCCATGCTTTGAAATCGCTTCCAGGGCAGGATTTATTGTCATTTTTAATGAGGGAAGCTGTGAAGTTTTTAAGAAGTTCATTTATTCACGGCTGAAAATGGGGTTTGTGGTTCTTCCTCTCATCAGCCATGAATCCTGTCACTCCTGATCTCCTTTTTGGGATGAGTTCTGTCATTCCTGCTGCCCTTTTTGGGGTGGGATGGCAGTGGTGGTACAGGGAGGATGGCTGTCCCCAAATGTCCTGGCAGTCCCTGAGGCCACCTGAGGCTGTCTCTGCAGCTGATTGAAAGCAAATTAAGCTCCTGCATAAATTAAATTAAGGCCACCTAAATTCTGAAAAAGGCTGTCTACACCAGGCTGTAATGAAGTTAAACTAACCCACTTTAGGAATTAATTCTGATGAAGTTCTCTCGTCCCCAGGCTGGGAGGAAGGAAGGACAAGGACGTTCCAGGATGGGCTCAGTTGAGGTGACAGCTCTTGGTGTTAGAGGTGAGGCCAGCCCTCAGAAAAGCCAAAACCCCCCAGAACAGAATGGCAGAATTCTCCTCACTGACCATTTATAGAGGAAAAGGAGCAGAATGTCCCACAAGCCAAGTCCCTGTGTCACCACGGATGTGACGCCGCAGGGCCGAACTCACCTTCCCTCTCCTTTTCCGCTTTTTGCTTTCTCCCTATTTTTTTTTTTAATTTTATTTTTTTTTCTTCCCTTAAATGCCAGACAGGAAATGTCTTGATGTAATATTTAACATGGGGGCCTGGGGGACTCTGCATGATTGAAGACAGGATCTTCATTTTGACAGCTTAATGCATTTTACATTACGGGGCCGCCGCATCCTCCGATTTCTGCCGGGCTGTGTCTCCTGCCCCGAGTCCTTCCCTGACATCCAAACCCCGTCCCTTTGCCCTCCTGACCCTTTTCCTTTATGAGCCCTTGCTTACAAGCTCCATCTCCTCAAATCTCCCAGGGTTTCCCTGGCTGTAATCTGGTGATAAAGAGGAGCAGCGCCCAAGCAAAGCCGGGTTTCCCCGATAATTCCTTGTGTGACATCTGGTTACAGGATTATTGTGGATTTAAAAAAAAAAAAAAAACCTTGGGATGGAGTGGATTAACCTCAGCCATGCTTTGATACGGGCAGTGAGGCATGGACTGAGTGTGGATTTGGGCAGATTCTTTGGAGATCATCACGGTAATAATTGGAAAGTTCCTGTTATTGGAACTGATAATTGGAAAATTTCTCACCAAGAGGAATTTTGGGGCTGCAAAGACTGCAGTGCTTGCAAAGCGTTTGGAGAAGAAAAAATAATTAAATCTCTAGGTCTATAATGAGAATTTAATGAATTTAGGCTAATTTGGCTCGTTATTAGGGTCTGCTGGGTGTGTGCATTACACACCTCCAGCCTCACCTATTTGTGACAAGCTCAAATCCAGCTTCTAGCCAAATCCTAAAATTACATTTTGAGCCACCTTTAGCCTAAATCATACTCTGAGCCATTTAAAACTGTCTGTTTGCCCACTGCAGGAATATTTTGGTGCAGGAAGTGGTGGTCAGGGTGGGAGAAATGCCAAAAATTTCTGGTTTGACATGCCTTTTTTTAAAAATTTGTTTTTGGTTTTGTTTTTTTTTGTTTTGTTTGGTTTGGTTTGGGTTTTTTTGGTTGTTTTTTTTTTTGTTTGGTTTTTTTGGTTTTTTTTTTTTGTTTGTTTGTTTTTGGGGGTTTTTTTTTTGTGTAGCTTTTTTTTTGTGAGGACAACCTGAATTGGGGATTTTGGAGCTGCTGGAGGCAGAAAAGCCACACACATCTGGCTGCCTGTGATGTGCCTGCAATCAATACTCGGTGAGCAGGATCTGAGCCCCCCAGCCCCTGCACAAAGGCACCAGTGATAAGCAGCTGCTGCTGCAGAAGGACCTGGAGCAGGCAAAAAAAAAAATAAAAAAAAATGTCCTCGATGAATAAATCCAATATATTCCATATAAATCTCTTGTTATAGCCTGTTTTATTGAACCAACTGGAATGTTTCTCCTCTGGAGAGGCCGTGGAGAGAGCTTTATTTATTAGCACTGCAACACCAGAGCCTGCCCGTGCCTTTGTCTGCTTTATCTCGCTTGTCACCGCGATTTTGGGACCTGCAGCACGGAGGAATAAAATCCCAATTCCTGAGAAATGGGGGGCATCAGCTGTGCTGGGGTTTGCCTGGGAAGGGGGTGGATTTAGGGGATGGATGGGGGTGGTGCTGGTAGCAGGTGGCACCTGTGGGGTGAAGCATCTCTCCGAAATTCCGGATGGGATGGATTGCCAACACCTGGAGCTTGGGAAGGAGAGCTCACCCCCACTGCTGTAAAAATCCCAAATAAAACTCACATCCCAGAGGGAATCCTGCTCTGTTTGACCCCTGGAAGGGGGAATCACCATCCCTGGAAATGCTCAGCAAATGTGTGAATGTAGCACCCAGGGATGGGGTGGTGACCTTGGAATGGTTTTTCCAACCCTGATGATTCCAGGATTCCCTCTGGAGCAGCTCAGCACACAGGGAATGGAGATCTTGTCTCCTCCTGGATGTCCAAAGTGAGTTTTTTTCCTGCACAACCTCCAAAAGGAGGAGAATGTGTGAGCTGGGAACACCATGCTGGCAGAAATCCTCAAGGGGAGCCTTCCCAGGAAGGTTTGGGAGTCGAAATTTATCCAGTAATTATCCCTCTGCCAGGAGGTGACAGGTTCCAGTTCAACCCTCCAGCACCTCCAGCCTTGGAGCTGGGAAAGAATTCAAATCTTGGATGGCCAAGGGAAAAGGGAAAAACCCCTCAAAAAATCCAGCTGGGAAAGAATTCAAATCTTGGATTGCCAAGGGAAATGGGAAAAATCTCTCAAAAAATCCCGCTGGGAAAGAATTCAAATCTTGGATGGCCAAAGGAAATGGGAAAAATCCCTTAAAAAATCCAACTGGGAAAGAATTCAAATCTTGGATGGCCGAGGGAAATGGGAAAAACCCCTCAAAAAAATCCAACTGGGAAAGAATTAAAATCTTGGATTGCCAAGGGAAATGGGAAAAACCCTTCAAAAAATCCAGCTGGGAGAGAATCCAAATCTTGGATTGCCAAGGGAAATGGGAAAAATCTCTCAAAAAATCCAGCTGGGAAAGAATTCAAATCTTGGATGGCCAAAGGAAATGGGAAAAACCCCTTAAAAAATCCAACTGGGAAAGAATTCAAATCTTGGATGGCCGAGGGAAATGGGAAAAACCCCTCAAAAAATCCAGCTGGGAAAGAATTCAAATCTTGGATTGCCAAGGGAAATGGGAAAAATCCCTCAAAAAATCCAGCTGGGAAAGAATTCAAATCTTGAAAAAGGGAAAAATCCCTCAAAAAATCCAGCTGGGAAAGAATTAAAATTTTGGATGGCCAAGGGAAATGGGAAAAATCCCTCAAAAACTCCAGCTGGGAAAGAATTAAAATTTTGGATGGTCAAGGGAAATGGGAAAAATCCCTCAAAAAATCCAGCTGGGAAAGAATTCAAATCTTGAAAAAGGGAAAAACCCCTCAAAAAATCCAGCTGGGAAAGAATTCAACTCTTGGATGGCCAAGGGAAATGGGAAAAATCCCTCAAAAAATCCAACTGGGAAAGAATTAAAATTTTGGATGGCTGAGGGAAATGGAAAAAAAATCCCCCCCAAAATCCAGGTTTTCCCACCCATCTGTGAGCCAAAGCTTGCTGGAATTCCACACCAGCTTTGCAGGGATGCTGAGGGCTCAGCATTCCCATCACAGAGAGGTTTTTATCTCCCTCATCTGCTCGTCCTTCAGGAGGCACAGCAAGGAATGTCAAGGACTGGGAAACACAGAAGTGCCTCTGGCTGTGCTGCTGAACATGATGAACACAGCAAAACCAGCGCTGACAGTGAAAAGCTTTCTCCTGATGATGCAAAGGTGCAAACTCCTGGGGTAATGAGGCGAAATAATGAGGAAAAAATTAATATTACAGCCCTTAATACGGCAAAAAAATAATATTACAGCCCTCTGGTTTTTAAACATTTTTCCAGAAATCCGTGCTGGATGTTGTTCTGAGAGCACAGCCTGGGAATATGACTGGAGACAGACACTTGCTCCAGGTTTATATTAAGTTTCCAGCAAACTGAGGGAATATCAGCCTGTCTGACCCAATATTATGTTGATTCCCAAGTAATTACATTTGTTATTTGCAGGATCTGCAGTAAATCGAGTTGTGGCAGTTATGGGGATGCTTCACAGAAGCAATTTCAGAGATCATTAAATATATCTTCCATTGGTTACACATCACATTAACCCCTCCAGCGCCTCCAGACACACGACATCCCTTCAGCAGAGAGGCAGTTTGATGGGATTAGATGCCAAAGGCAATCCAGTGGAGATAAATTCCGGAAATTCATGCAATTACTGCTGGCAGAGGTCTGTTGTTCACTAGAAAGACAAGAGGATTAGAAAGTTTGAGCCAAGCTCAAACTCCACTCAACCTAATGCTGGTGTGGGGTGAAATCTGTGAGGATGAGGAGCCTGGGAAGGATTTTCCCTCAAATCCCAGCCCAGGATTCACCTCCCTGCATCAAAACCAGCAGCAACACGGGGTTAAAAATAACATTTTTCACCCAGCCCTGCTCTCCACCAGCTCCCTCCCTAACTCAACACATTTCTGCTGCTTGCTCAGATTTTAAGATAATTTAAAAATACCCAGGGTGTGTTCAGAGGGCAGAGGGGGACCATAAACTGGTGTTTCCTGAAATATGGGGAAGTTTGCTGACCACCAAACCCCTGCCCTGCCCCACAAGCTCTGCTGCTTCCTCCTGCTTGTCCTAGACCCAAAAAATCCAATTATTCCATGATTATTACAAATATCCAAAGTCTCACCCTATCTAAAGGATTGGGGTCTAAACCACCACCAGGCAGCGCTGAGAAATTCTCCTAAGACCAGCTTTGTTGAGTCTGATCTAATTCAGCTCAGGTCTAAGGCAGGGTTTAACGTGATCACACAATTTGGGCCCATCCTGGAGATGTGCTGGGCCTTGCTGGGCTCTGCCTGCCTCAGGAGCTGTTTTTATTGTTGGGTGCCAGTTTAATCCCCGTTCTCATCAATTGCTGCAGCAAAAATGGGACGAGCAGCTTTTTCCTCAGCTCCAATAACAGCGCCCTGGGATTCCCACTGGAGCAGGAATGGTGGCTCACGAGCTCCCAGGAGATGGGCAAGGCTCTGCCAAGCTGAAATTATTGCAGGAATGGTGGCTCATGAGCTCCCAGGAGATGGGCACGGCTCTGCCAAGCTGAAATTATTGCCCCCAGGCCTTGGGGTGAATCTCTCTCCAGTTATTCCATTCCCATCCTTTGTCCATCGTTCCCTCATGCTGTAAATTTTTGAGGTTTTCCACCTCAAAATCAACCCAGACCACACCTGCTGCCTGCCAGGATGCAGACATCATCACTGGGCACTTTCCTGGGGATTTTTCCCAGCTCTAATGAGGTTTTTTGGTGCTGTTGGTGACCCCAGCCTGTGCCCAGCTCTCTGTGTCACAAATCAGCGATTCCACCCATCCTAGCAACACAAACAGAGGCTAAAAACACCCAGAAATCTCTTCCTTCCCCATTGCAGAGCCTCAGCCTGCAGCAGGAAGGGGAACCCCTGCCCTGGAGACCTGAAATGCCACAGAAAACAAACAAACAAAAAAAGAAAAAAAATTAAATGGGGAACAGGCATCACATTTTCCTCAGTTCTCTCAACTCATTTTTTTTTTTGGCAAAACCTCGGGTGTCTCACACCTCCAGCTCTGAGGTATTTGCCAGCCTTTGGGCTGTAAAAATATTCCCCAAACCTACCAAGTTTTGCCCACCCCCAGCTCTGGGTTGGGCACAGCTGGGTGCTGAGCAGGCAGAAATTGTTCTGATGTTCCCTTTCACCTTCCTGGAGCCACATCTGGGCTGGGTTTCTGCAGCTGAGGAGAAACTCCCTCTTTGCTGGATTAGCCACAGAGCAAGGCTGAAAGGGAGAAACCCCTCATGGCCTTAATTAATTGTGTCTGAAAGCAGCAGCTTTGGAGATTGGGGCATAAAGCAGATTTTAGAGATGCTCTGCACGATAAAGTCCAGCTTTAAACACCTGCTGGGAGAGGAGGACTGAAAGGAAATATTCAATTGGAGAGAAAGCAAGAACAAAGAGCAGCTAAATCCTTATTTCTGGGACTCTTTTCCTGAGCCAGAGCAGAGCTGGAGCTGCCCTGTTCCATGGGATGAGATCTGAGTGCACAGGGAGTGCCCGTGGTGATTTTGGGATGCTGAACTTGGATGTTCTCATCTTTCTGCCCCTCAAAACCAGGTTTAGTGGGCCTCTCACAGACTGCTGGGCCAGAAGGGAAATCCCAGCTGTAATCCCAAATATAATCCCAGGTATAATCCCAGTTTCCAGCTCTGGGGTGTCCTGAAGGATCTGGAGCTGCTGGAGTGAATCCAAGGGCTGGAGCCAAACTGGAGCCAAACTGGGAGAGCTGGGAATGTCCTCTGGAGCGGGGAAGGATCCAGGGAGAGCTTCCAGAACATTCCAGGGCCTGGAGGGGCTCCAGGAGAGCTGGAGAGGGTCTGGGGACAAGGGATGGAGGGACAGGACACAGGGAATGGCTCCACTGCCAGAGGGCTGGGATGGATATTGGGATATTGGGAATTGGGATATTGGGATATTGGGAATTGGGATATTGGGATATTGGGATATTGGGGTATTGGGGTATTGGGGTATTGGGATATTGGGATATTGGGATATTGGGGTATTGGGGTATTGGGATATTGGGGTACTGGGATATTGGGATATTGGAATATTGGGAATCGGGATATTGGGATATTGGAATATTGGGAATTGGAATATTGGGAATCGGGATATTGGGATATTGGAATATTGGGAATTGGAATATTGAGAATTGAGATATTGGGATATTGGGATATTGGGATATTGGGATATTGGGGTATTGGGATATTGAGGTATTGAGATATTGGAATATTGAATGTCAGGATATTGGGAATTGGGATATTGGGATATTGGGATATTGGGATATTGGAATATTGGAATATTGGGAATTGGAATATTGGGGTATTGGGATATTGGGATATTGGGAATTGGAATATTGAGATATCAGGATATTGGGATATTGGGATAAATCCTTCCCTGTGAGGGTGATGAGCCCAGGCATGGGCTGAGCTGAATCCAGCCCTGCCTTGGCTGGGGGTGCTGGGATTCTCCTTCCTCACAGTTTTAGTGGGATTTTTATGCTTTTTTCTCCCCTTAACTCTCCTCATGAGGAACATATTTCCAATAATGCCCTTGGAAGGAGCCCTGGGTGATGGAGTGGTGTGGCTGTAATTTGCCTGCTGCTGAGTGTAGTGTTTCAATCCTCGCTGAATTTGTGCCTATGATTTATGAGTTAATGCTTCCCCTTGTAAATTATATCGAAGAGAAAAAAAAAAGACTTATTTTCCCCTGTTTTTAGCAAACTTAATGTTTATGCTTTATGTGCCATCAGAAGGAATAAAGCACTCTGAGATTTCCAGACTGTGTTTTCAGCAGGTAAAATGCAATTATTCAGAGCAGGGAGCTCTATTTGATCCATGAATAGGGGAAAATGAAAAGGCATTCAAAGGCTGAGCCAAAGCCTCTTTAAATCTTTTTTTTTTCCCCTTGGGATTATAGAGCCACACAAAGGGGAATGGGATCCACGTTGTTCCTCTCCCCCCAGGGCTCAGGCTTGGATTGCACCCTTGGAAAAGGCAGATCCTGGAGTTCCCAGTTTTCCCTGTGCACTTTTCCCATCACATTAATTCCTGTGGGAGCTGTTGTGACATTGTGCTGGAAACAGGAGCGGGGCTCTGTTCTGCCTCACCCGGCACAACCCTGCCCTGCTGCCACCTCCCATCCTGTCACCTGTGCCCAGGTGAG
Source organism: Catharus ustulatus (assembly GCF_009819885.2). Taxonomy (NCBI): domain Eukaryota; kingdom Metazoa; phylum Chordata; class Aves; order Passeriformes; family Turdidae; genus Catharus; species Catharus ustulatus. Next base: position 38,123,081 of record NC_046227.1, on the reverse strand, counting down.
CACAGCCCCGAGCTCTCTGTGTCCTGGTGGCACCTGGAGCTGCTCCTGCTGGGATCAGGCTCCTCCACAGGCTCCCCAAAGTGCTCCATGCATCCTCTGTGGCTCACAGGAGGTTTCCCAGTCCACGAGTTGTCCTGGTTTGGAGGGCAGCTGTCTGCTAGGAAAGGCAGGAGCTTCTCCTTGAAATGGAGAATGTAAACCCCCTCCCTCCAAATTATTATCATTTTGAAATCAAGGGGCTCTCAGGCAAAGATATGGGAATGGGAATAACAGTTCTTTACTAGGGAAATTAAAATAGAAATACAGCACTACAAAGAACAAACCCCAAACCCTGACACAGTCAGAGTACAACCTGACACCCGTCAGGCAGGGTGTTGGCAGCAGTCCCATCCCATGGTGGCTGCATCCTCCTGCAGTGACAGATGTGGCTCAGCTGGAGCAGTGCTCCTGTACAAGGTGCAGTTTCCCTCCGGAGCTCCAGTGGGGATGTGGAGAAATCCGGTTTTCCTCTGGAGTCCAGTGGAGAAAGGGGCTCCCTTAGTGTCCCAAAACCTCTGTTTTTATCTTGGTAAGAAATGTTGGGCTCTTCCCCCTGGCTGGAGCAACTCCCAATGGGATGCAGTAATTTTATCAGTGCCACAGTGGGACTCAATGGCCATGAGCAGAAAATGACTGGCTGGAGGAAGGATGGGTTGTGAAAAGATAAAGAACACTGCCCCAGCTGGTTTATAAACCATGGCCATGAACAGGAGATATCCCATGGAGATAAAGAACACTGCCCCAGCTGGTTTATAAACCATGGCCATGAACAGGAGATATCCCATGAGATAAAGAACACTGCCCCAGCTGGTTTATAAACCATGGCCATGAACAGGAGATATCCCATGAGATAAAGAACACTGCCCCAGCTGGTTTATAAACCATGGCCATGAACAGGAGATATCCCATGAGATAAAGAACACTGCCCCAGCTGGTTTATAAACCATGGCCATGAACAGGAGATATCCCATGAGATAAAGAACACTGCCCTGCCTGGTTTCAATGGATGCCCATTAGCAGAATATCTCCCACAGAGAGCAGGATCACTGCCCCCACCCAGTCTCAACAGATGGTGATAGAACAGACATTTTTGGTCACATCCTATATTGCAACCAAGACATCACATATTTCCACTGACCACTTCCACACTCATTGCTGCATTTCCTCTGTCACAAGAACAAAACAACTCTGAAAGCAAAGAGTGTTCCAAAAGACTAAACAATGACCCAGCTCAAGAAAGTCTACAAACTTATCTATTCAAAAATAATTCCACAGATGGATAAACATTTAATTTTCTGAAGCGAGAATAAACCAGCCTCTCTCTTCTCTGGGATGTGGAATGGGGTTTTGGACCTAGCTATTTATACCCAGTACAGAAATGCTGCTCAGAAAATGCTGCAAGTCCTGTGAAAAGCAATCTAAAGGGAAGGGACACCAGGATCATGGATAGAGCTGCAGGAGCAGCCCAGGACAAACCCAACAACCCCACCCTGGGCATCCCTGGGAGTGCTGTCCCAACACTCCTGGAGCTCTGGCAGCCTTGGGAATGTTTCCATTCCCTGAGGGAATTCAGTCCTCTGAGGGAAGAACCCTTTCCTGAAATCCATAAATTTTCAGCAGGAATGTTTCAGAGCACACCCCAAACTCCCCGTGCTTTGTTTCCTTCCTGCAGGTGACGAGGGAGGGTGGGTGATTCCAACATTTTGGATTGACCACGGGTGCATCCAGCTTTCCTCAGGAGGTGTCTCCAGTCCTTGTCTTCCACTGAGCAGCACCGTGGGCTGCTGAAACCAAACATTCCATGGAAAATGGATTTGTAACGGGATGGAAAATTGGGAGCAGGGGACACAAAGGCCAAGGTTGAGCATCTCGTGCTGGAAAACAGAGCCCAGCATGGGCTGACCCCACTGCCAACAACTGCTCATATCTCACCTTTGACATTTAACATTTCTCATTTATTTCCTATTTATTTCATGTTTTGTAGCACTTTACTGAGGGCAAAACAGAAGAAAATGGCTCATTAAGTGTCAAACTATGAGGAAAGATAAAAAAAAAACTCCAAAAAAGCCCCCACCTTACTGTTGGTATGGAATCTGTTTCAGCTCAGCTCAATTTTAATCCTCTAAAACCTTTCCCGAGTTTATGCTGGAAAACAAAATAAAAATACAACACAAGCAACATCCAGGCTTTAAAATGGAATAAAATATGTATTTTTTTTCCTTTCACAAGGAAATTATTTCCTCGCTGGATTCACCAGGAATGGTTAATGGCCTCCACGCAGACTTGACACATTTTCAAGGGAATCCACTGCAAAGCCAGTTTGAAAAATTCCATTGAAATTGGGATATTTTTACATTTCAGTTTGTCTTCCCTGCAGCTATTTGTTTCTGGAGCTGTCTTTTTTTTTTTTTCTTCCCTGCAAACTCCAGGCTGTTTTTTTTCTGAGCGTGAGCACCAATCCAGATTCCACAGACAGCGAGAAAAAAGATATTTTTTTCAAACTTCTTATCCCTCACCAAGCTCCTTACAGGAATTTTTAGCCAGCAGATCTAAACTCAGAGTGATCCCATCTTTATGTTGAATAAAAGCACTTGCAGAGCCCTAACTTTAAACATTTCCTATTTGCTCCTGTCACATAATTTGAAGATGGTTATAGCCTGGAGAAGCCCCTGACCTAATTCAGTCAGAGCAGAGCGGAGCAGGAATCAGCCCTGCTGTGGCCTCGGACAAAATCCCACAAGCAGGAAAGTTTGGGGGGAAAAAAGTTGTTTTAAAGAGTATTTGTCATAAAAAAGCAATGGAGAGAAGGAAGTTGGGAAAATCCCAGAGGAAGGAGGTGAAGGAGGGAAAGGGGAGATTAATTTGGAAGAGTTTTTCACATCATCCCAGCCCCAGAAATGTGCAAGGCCAGCTTGGGTTGGAATTTTGGGCTTTAAGGTCCCTTCCATCCCAAACCATTCCCTGATTTCATGGCTAAACCACTGGGCTCTCCCACAACTGAAGTGTGAATGAAATTTAATTTTTAATTAAATTAAAAATTTTAATTTTTAATTTTTTAAAAAATGCTTCCCAACATATTTCCAGGCTGCTGGGTTGTGTGTTTTAGGGGACAAAAACCTGTACCTGTGACATGCGTGTGGGCTCAGGGTGGAAATCTGAATTTATCCATTTCAAATCCCAAACTCTTTATCCAAGGAAACAAAGCTCCCTCACACAGCCCAGTGGCAGCAGACGAGACACTTGTGCTAATTAATATTTTATGGGCTGATAGACTTTTTTTTTTTTTTTTTTTTTGCCTCGGCAGCTGGTCTTAAATAAAGACCAATTTGCAGAAGTGTTAATTAACTGTAATTACAAAGCTCATTGTGGCTGCTCCGAGGATTTCCCGTCTGGAGGATGACATGGAAGCGCTCAGCCCATCGTTAGGGATTTTCCTAACGGCTCCAGGCATGCTCAAAATTCCAAACAAATACAAAAAAATAGTAAAAAATGGAAAATAATGAAAGCTGAAGAGGGATTTTGGACTAGGGACAGGATAATGGGGATTGGCTTCCCACTGAGGAGGGCAGGATTAGATGGGATTTTGGGAAGGAGCTCCTGGCTAGGAGGGAGGGAGGCCCTGGCACAGGTTTCCTGGGTTACCTGACATTTCCTTGCCAGGCTTTTGCAGCAGGAGGAGCTGGAGAAGGGATTTTTACACAGGCAGATGGTGGCAGGACGGAGAGGAATGTTTTGAAACTGAGATTTCAATTTGATATTGGGAAGGGATTCCTGGCTGTGACGGTGGGGAATGGAATTCCCAGAGAAGCTGTGGCTGCTCCTGGGTCCCTGGAAGTGTCCAAGGCTGGGCTGGAATAACCTGGGATAGGAAAGGTGTCCATGCCCATGGCAGGGATGGATTGGGATGAGCTTTAGGGTCCCTTCCACCCCAAACCTTCTGCAACTCAAGGGTTCAACCCAACCCGTTCTGCCCTGACACCTCATTAACACGCCCTCCCTAATTAACTTTCCCTCTCCCACTTCCACAGCCAGCTTTCCCTCACCCATCTCCCCATATTCTCCCCGGATCCATCCCCACGGCGGCATCGTGGCGTTAATGAAGAGGAAATCAATTAGGAGCCGTGCCACGCGGGCGATTAGCGCTGTCGCGGCGGTGACACCGTGGCGGTGTCACTTCCAGCCCTCCCCTGGCTCTGCCACTCTGGATGAGGATGACAATTCCCACTTTCCCTGCCTCTGGAAAGCAGCCCAGGGTGGGATCTGCTGGATTTAATTGGCCTGAGTGTGGCTGCGGGGCTTCACTGCCAAGTGGGGTTGTGTCAGTGCCCAAAGATCCTGGGGAGGATGGAAAAGGCATCCAAAGGGATGGGTTTGTGTGCTCCTAAGCAGCCTTTTACAATCTACAAATTTATAATCTATTTTCAATAATTTGTAATAGTAATATTTTATATTAGTGTGGGAAATGGTGGCGATGATGATGATGATGATTGATGATGATGATGATGATGATGATGATGATGGAGCAACCTGGGATAGTGGAAGGTTTCCCTGCCCATGGCAAGGGGTTTGAACTGGGTGATCTTTATGGTCCCTTTCAAGCCAAACCATTCTGGGATTATTTATTATTATTATTATTATTATTATTATTATTATTATTATTATTATTATTATTATTATTATTACTATTATTATTGTTATTGTTATTATCAGCATCAGCATCGTTATCATCATTATCATTATCGTCATTATCATCATCATTATTTGCAGCACATTTCATACAAGGAGCTGGGAGAAAAGTCCCCCTGCAGCTCCACTCGATGCCGTGTAGTCACTATAAATTCAGACTTTGAGCTCCTTTCTTTTTGAGCTAATTTTGGGCTACCAGCCCAAATCCTTCTCTCAGCTCCACAGGGCAGCAATGTCCTGGAAAGAAATAAAAGGACATGCGACAATCTAGGCAAAAAATCCAGTTTGAAAGAGGATGGAGGAGAGGTTTTGGTATGCTGAAGCATGTTTTTCCCTAAATTAATTTTCAAATAAATAGGTACATTCAGTGCTGTTAAACAGTCACTTTAACCACCTCCACAAAACCCCCTTAGAAACAGAAAAAAAGCCTTTTACAGCATTAACTCCTTCACACAAAACATCAGCACATTAATAAGCACCAGGCGTGGGGGCTCCCTATTGAGCATTATCTTTCTTTTTCTATTTCTTCTCCTTTATCTCTGTAACTCTATTTCTCTTTCTCTGTAACTCTATTGCTTTTTCTCTGTAACTCTATTGCTTTTTTCTTTTTCACTCTTTCTTTCCATCTCTGGCTCTATTTCTTTTTCTCTCTAACTCTGTTTCTTTTTCTCACTAACCCTATTTACCTTTTCCTTTTTCTTTTTCTTTTTCTTTTTCTGGTTCTTTTTCTTTTTCTTTTTGGTTTTGTTTTTGTGTTTCTTTTTCTTTTTCTTTTTCTTTTTCTTTTTCTTTTTCTTTTTCTTTTTCTCTCCAATTCTATTTCTAACATTGTTTTCATTTCTAACTTTAAAATAAAAAAAACCCTGGTTGGGGTGGTGGAGCCACACGACGCCTTGGCAGCCCCACGCCCGGGGGGCGGAGCCACGTGACAGCAACATGGTCACATGATGTGGGGTGGAGCCATGTGACCTCAAGATGGTCATGTGATGTGGAGGGACAGAGCCACATGACATCAACATGGTCATGGGACATGGGGCGGGGCAAGTGTTGTTGGTGTGGTCACGTGACTGGGGGATTAGGTTTGGGGTTAGGTTTAGGGTTGGGGTTGGGGTTAGGGTTAGGGTTAGGATTAGGATTAGGTTTGGGGCTAGGATTAGCGTTATGGTTAGGGTTAGGGATGGGTTTAGGTTTGGGGTTAGGGTTTGGGTTAAGGTTAGATTAGGTTTGGGTTTAGGGTTGAGTTTAGGGATGGGGAGGGTGCGAGTGGCTCCCATTCGGGGAATGGGTTAGGGGTAGGGTCAGGATTACGGTTGGGGTTAGGGTTTGGGTTAGGGTTGGATTTAAGTTTGGGGTTAGGGTTAAGTTTGGGGTTAAGGTTAGGGTTAGGATGATGTTTAATGTTAGGGTTGGGGTTAGGTTTAGGATTTGGGATGCGGCGGGTGGGAGGGGCTCTTATTCACAGAGTGGGTTAGTGTCAGGATAAGGGTTGGGGTCAGGGTTTGGGTTAGGATTAGCGTCGGGTTTAGGTTTAGTTTTAGGATTAGTGTTGGATTTAGGTTTGGGGCTAAGGTTAAATTTGGGGTTAGGGTTTGGGATGGAACAGGAGGGAGGGGTTACGGTTAGGGTTTGGGTTAGGGTTGGGTTTAGGTTTGGGGTTAGGGTTAAATTTAGGGTTAGGTTTAGGGTTTGGGATGGGACAGGCGGGAGGGGCTCCTATTCAGGGACTGGGTTAGAGTTAGGTTTAGGGTTAGGTTTAGGATTATGGTTGGGTTTAGGTTTAGGGTTAGGGTTAAGTTTGGGGTTAGGGTTAAATTTAGGGTTAGGGTTAGGATTTGGGATGGGGCAGGTGGGAGGGGCTCCCATTCATGGAGTGGGTTGGGGTTAGGGTCCGTATTAGGGTTGGGGTTAGGGTTTGGTTTAGGATTAGGGTTGGTTTAGGGTTACGGTTAATATTTGGGTTGGGTTTAGGTTTGGGGTTAGGGTTAGGGTTAAATTTGGGGTTAGGTTTAGGGTTTGGGATGGGACAGGTGGCTCCCATTCAGCGGGCGGGTGGCACAGCTCTCAGTTACCTGCTCTGCCCAAATCCTCCTCCTGTCCGCACGCGCACGCTGCTCCGCGGCCTCCGAAGGGCGATCCAGGAGCTGGGAAAGGCCTGGCAGATGAATAATAATGAGCTAATTTCCACGCCATCTGCTGATCGCTCTCCTCAGCAGCGCTTGGCTCCCACAACAGGAGTTTTTCCCACTCTCCTTCTGTCTACCAACAGGAAATAATGACATCCAGCCCCGCTCCTTTGGACGGCATTCACTTGGCATTTCGTGCTGCTGCATCAGCACGGAGTCATTGCACAGCGTCCCTCGAGGGAAAATCATCCCCAGGGAGAGGAGCTGTGGGCTGGGAGGTGTGGGGTTGATCCTTGTTCTCTCCTCTTCCCTAAAGTGACTTTTTTTTGGTGTTGTTGGTGTGGATTTCTGTCCTGTGTGATCGGGGTGGGCAGGAGGAGGGGTGGGCTGGGATGATGAGCAGAGTTCTGCCTTTGTGGGATGGAGACCACGGCCATAAATGCCACTGCTGATCCTAAGAGGAGCTGGCTTGGCTTCCCTGGAAAGGTCAGGGCCATGGGGATGCAGTGGATGCAGGATGGGGAGGAATTCTCCAGAGCATCTGACAGCCCTTCCCGACCCTCTGAGCACTGCTGTGGTACCCAGAGAATCGTGGAATCGTGGAATTCCAGGCTGGTTTGGGTTGGAAAACTCATCCCCAGCTCCTTCCACTATTCCAGTTTTTTGGACTCTACCAGGGATGAGGCAGCCACAGCTTCCCTGGGAACCTGTGCCAGGTCTCCCCAGTCTCACAGGGAACAATTCATTCCCAATTCCTAACCTAAATCTCCTCTCTTTCCATTTAAAACCGTTCCCCCTTGTCCAGTACCCACCTGCCCATGGAAAAAATTCCCTCTTTTTATTTTTTAGAATTTTCCTTTATCTATTACAAGTGCAATGAAATGATACCTGAACACCCCAATGCCTGGAGCATCATTCCCATTCCCTGAGCTCCAAAATCGCCTTTCCCACATGGAGCATCAGTTCCCAGATCCCAACTTCCACCTCTTGGGCTTGGAACTGGTTTTAGGGCTTGAGCACGACAAAATTCCTGTTGCTCCCTGAATTTCCAGGGTTTTTCTCTCCCTCCTTCCCCTCCCCTCACAGCTGCTCACTAATGGGAAGCAGCAATAGGATTTTCCCCTCCTCCCTGACTTATTGCTGCGTGTGTTTGCAGGCTCAGGATATTACCCTGGGGATCTGTGGGCCGGTTTGTTCGGTTTATGTGGAATTTGGGAGAGCAGGAAACACATTTAGCTCCAATCACCCCGGGAATAGGTCACACAGCCCGTGGAGTCATGAACCTTTCATAACAAATAGATGTGGCCAGGTGTGAGGGAAAATGGGTTCCACATGTCCCGCACGGATCGGGCTGGGAGGAATTTCCTCCAAGCCCTAAATGGGATCAGCGTGGATTTCTCCACATCCATGTGGAATGAGGGGTAAGCCAGAACAGATCCTTTCCTGCCAGTTTGGTTTGATGGGATGAGCTTTGGGTTCCCTTTCCCAAACAGCTCCCAGGACTCCAGGCTCTGCTGGAGGCAAAATCATGGATTGAAGGATTCCCAGCAGGAGCAGCACTGCCTTTTCCAACCCTTTTCCAGCCCTTTTCCAACCCTCTTCCAACCCTTTTCCAAGGGGGTTTTGGCTCTTTTTTTTTTTTTTTTTTTTTTTTTTTTCCTTTTTTGAAAAAACTTTTATTTTGGTTTGGTTTTCTTTTTCCTTTTCTTTTTTCTTTTTTCTTTTTTCTTTTTTCTTTTTTCTTTTTTCTTTTTTTCTTTTTTCTTTTTTCTTTTTTCATTTTTCTTTTTTCTTTTTTTCTTTTTTGTTTTTTCCTTTTTTTTTTTTTCCCCAAGGGTTTTCACTGTACTCTTTATTATCTGCTGGCTGTCATCGTGCCAATGGTGATAAGTGGAAGGGAAGGAAGGTTTGAGACTCTTGCAGCTTGTTCCAGCAGGTAGGAGAAAAGATAACTGGGAACAAACAGCGGCACTGCTGGATTTATTTAATGTTTTAGTGAATGAACATCAGCTTTTTTCTGCAATGGGGTAACTGAGGTGAAGAAAACAGATTTGTAAATAACATCTTGGCAACTGCACACGATGACCTTAAAGGTCCTTTCCAGCCTAAAGGAGTTGGAGATTCTGTAAATGTAAAATCCTCTCCCCAGCAGCAGCAGGTCTGGACCTCACCAGTGACTCTGCCTGTCCAAGGAGCTCTGCAGAGCCCAGGGAAGAGGGATCACGGAATTCCAGACTGGGTTGGGTTGGAAGGGACCCTAAAGCTCATCCCATGGGCAGGGACATTTCTCCTGTCCCAGGGAGCTCCAGCCTGGCCTTGGACACTTCCAGGGATTTATCCAGGAGCATCCACAGCTGCTCTGGGCACCCTGCTCCAGGGCTTGCCCTCCCTCCCAGCCAGGAATTCCTCCCCAGTCACAAATCTAACCCTGCCCTGTCAGTGTGGATCCATCCCCCTCATCCTGCCTCTCCATGCCCTTGTAAAATCCTTGTTTCACATTTTTTTTCCTGGATTAGCTCTCACAAGTGGATTTTTGGTGCTTTTTTTTCCTTTTCTCTGCCCCACGAGGGGTGTGGAGGCAGATGCAGATGTTAAAGTGCTCCAGATGTGCTGTGCTCACCTGCAGGCAGTGCTGGGACCCCGTGGAGTGATAGCATCATTCCCAGTGACCTCCTAAAGGTTTGGACATTTCCCCTGGGAAAGGAGGAACAATGCCAGAGGAAAAAATTAAAGGTTGAGTATAAAGTGGTTTCAGGAAAAGGTTATTGACTCACAATTGTCCTGAGGGCTCAGGGCAGTGGGGAGGAAGTTTGGGGCTCCCCAGGGGCTCAGCTTGTCCAGCCCAGCCCATCCCACTGGAACATGATGCTGAGAAAAATCAGGATAGGGAGGGACCCCACCTCCAGCATCTGCTGTGTGTACAAACCTCTCACTATTTATTTTTGATATTGCTGCATTAATTACTGTGGAATTTCCCTGTTCTGAGCACGATCCAGCCTCCAACACGAATTCCAGGAGCTGGCTGTGAAACACTGGCAGCATCCTGCAATTCCAGCAGCGCTTCATTCACCCAGAGAAGGAATTTAGAGCTGGGGAATTGTTTAGGTTGGAAAAGACCTCCAAGATTATCAAGTCTGGCTCCTTCCCCAGCACTGCCAAGGCCACCACGAAGCTGTGTCCCCAAGTGCCACATCCATATGGATTTTGGAATTTATGCATGAAAGTGACGCCAGCTGCACTCCAGGGGCTGAATTCCCCCTGCCTGGCACTAAATAAATTACAGAAAAAAAGTGGGAATAACCTCATGGAATTTATCTTAAAGGAACAGGCACAGAGCCTGAACCAGTCTCAGGCAGGGATTGGGATGCTGGACCAGAGAATCCCAAACTGGTTTGGGTGGGAAGGGATCCTAAAGCTCTTCCAGTTCATACCATGGGCAGGGACAGCTTCCATTATCCCAGGGTTCTCCACAACAGTCACAGCTTCTCTGGGAATTCCATCCCAGCCAGGAATCCTTTCCTAAACCCATCCCCTGCAGCCCTGTTTTTTTTTTTTTTTTTATTCTATTTATTATTTCATTTCAAAGGGAAAATCTCTCTGCTTGTCGTACGATATGAAAATATTCACAATATTCCTGCAAAAATGTGCTGTTCACCTCAGATTCTGACAGCACCTTCCTCAGTGGGAATTTTATTTGGGGTTTTGCAAGGAATTTTCCATGCTGAAACTGGAATAGTTAGGTAATTTATTTTCAAGGGCAGGATCTCCAAGCAGAGAAGAAAATATCCTGGAGGGGAAAGCACCCAGGGAAAGCCACTCCAGGCTCTTCCCTGATTTCCCCAATTCCAGCCATCCCAGCCAGTTGCAAGAGGGAAATAAACAGATGGGAGAGTCTTGCCACAAAAATGCAAATGGGTTGTAAAAATGTCTGCAAAAATCTGAATACTCGGGGAGAACGTGCCAGTTGGGATGAATATTTTGACAAGGAAAAGGAGAAGAAAGAGGGAGAAGTTAAATGATGTCAGAAGGGATTGTTTGGGTTTCCCTGATAAAATCCTGCAGCAAGAGTTGAAGTTTATTTAATTAAGGCTTTGCACCCTATTTAACAATATAAATGTCTGTGCAGAAGTAAATTCACAAGTCAAATTATAATGAGCTTCAATGCTGCTATATTAATTTATTTCTTTAATATAAACTGGGTTTTTTGTGCAGAAGAGGACTGATTTTCCCAGGAAACTTCACCATGAAATTCTGCAGTTTTGTCCCCCAAGGAAGGGGAAATTCCAGATATTTAGGTGAGGCAAAGTGTGGCCAGAAATTCCTGCTGGATTTTGCCTAGGGAGGAGACCAAACCATTTATCTCTGGTCTTATTTTCCTGTAGTTTTTCCAAGTAATTCTATTTTTTTTCCTGGTTATTTTTTCTTTTTTTTTTTCTTTTTGTGTGGTTTTTTGTTTGGTTTTTTGGGGTTTTTTTTGTGTTTTTGTCTTTGGGTTTTTTGGGTTTTGTTTGGTCTTTTTCTTTTTCTTTTTCTTTTTCTTTTTCTTTTTCTTTTTCTTTTTCTTTTTCTTTTTCTTTTTCTTTTCCTTTTCCTTTTTCTTTTCCTTTTTCTTTTCCTTTCCCAACCCCAAATCTCAAAGGTCTTTCCCATCCTGAGGGATTCTGTGATTCTGTTTTTGCAGGCTGGGGAAAAGATCCTTTCCTGCTTGGGAAAGCCTGGCCAAAGTGGGATGTGAGGACGCCCTTCCCAGCTCCATTGTCCCTCTCCCATGGATATTTTTGATAATTTTTTTTTTCCTCAGTGGTGAAAGCCTCACAGTGGTGATGCTGAGGAAGGTGATGGTGTCTGGGGCAGCAGGATTTGGTCCCAAGGAGTTGGGATCTGTGAAATCTTCCTTGGAGAACCATCCCAGGCCTGTCAATCCCAACTCCCAACCTCCAGCTGGCACCACTAATTTTTCCTGTGTAAAAAAAATAACCATTTCCTATTAAAATCGCTTTAAGCATATATTCTGCTGGGGAAAAAGAAAAAAAAAAAAAGAAAAAAAAAGAGAGAAACAAGCCAAACCCACTCATTCCAGGGGAACAGTCAAAACAATTATTAGCACCAATTTCCAAGTTGTTATTCCCCAGGGTGACATGGCATGTCAGGCACAGCCCTGTCACAATGTGCCATCCCCTGAGCCAGGCTGGGGACAAAAAGGGACCTTGGGGGGGCTCATCCCATGGAATTCCACACTGCACACTGCAGCTTTTCCAAAGGGGAGCTGCAGCTGCACTTTGGGATGCGTGTGTGGGCGTAAATCCCAATTTAAAAAGGAGAAAAAAAATGGTGAGGGAGAGAAATAAATAAAAAATGGAATTAGGAAGCGCGGCCAATCGCATTTGAACGCTCAATTTTGCTTTTTTTTGGTGGGGCAGGCAGCTGGTGCAGCACCCCAGGGCTGGGGGCGTGATCCACATCCCAAAATCCCACCCTGGGAGAAGGAAAAGGGGGAATCATGTGAAAGAAAGTTTGAGGATTGAACAGGGGAAGCTTTTCCTGGGGCAGAATATCGGGAGGACTCAAATCCCTGCGTGGAGCTCCAGCAAAAACGATGCCAAGAGATCCCAGCTCTGGGCACCAGGGCTCTCATTCAGAGCAGGAACAATGGATTTGCATCCTAGGAAACAAATGCACTCCACATGCCCTGAAACAAATAAATGGAGATATTCCTTTCTTCCTCAGCCAGGAATCTTAATCTTGCTGATAAACAAAGCAGAGGGAGGAAAAAAGGGAAAAAAAAAATAAAGAGTCTCTGAATGTTTTCTGTGTTTTCTTTAGACAGAGACCTGAATGCTGAGGAGAAAATAAAGTCAGCTTTGTGCATGGAGAGCTGGTGACAAAGCAGAGCCTTCACTCTGAGGGCTGGGATTTTTTTATTTCCTTCCAGCTTTTGGTTTTCCTGCTGGAAAAGCAGATGGTGGGACAGGGTGGGGTGTCCCCAGGGATGAGGAGGTGTCTGCACCCCCAAAATCCACCCAAAAAACCCAGCCCTGCCCCCAGCATCCAGCAAAGCATCCAAACCAGAAGCAAAGTCAGCACATCGTGTCTGCTGTCATTTCCTGCATTTTCCTTCAAGTCAGGAAAAATTTCTTTGCTGAAAGGATGGATGGGCTTTGGCACAGTGTGCCCAAAAAATGTCTGGATGTGGCATTGCCTGCAGCATCCCAGGAAAAATCCCCTCAGCCATCACCAAGATTTTATTTCCCTTCTATTGGGAGGTGCTTTATGATTCTCCCTATCTCCCTCAATGAAACCCTTCCTTGCTTTTTAGTAATTCCTCAAGGCTGAGCTATTTCAGACCACATTCAGTGGCTTTCAGCCCTTTTGATTCTTATTTTTGTCGTGTCATTTTGGGCAGGATGCCACCCACCTTCTGCCAAGCTCTGATTTGTAATTACGGGGTCAGAAGTTCATCTTCCTCCAATTGCTCTTCCCTTTGAAATCCCAGCTGAATTACCCAACTGCTTGACCCAGCAAAAGGAAGGTACCCACCTAATTATGATCCTGTTTCACTTCCCTGAGATCCTTTGGCCCTCATTACAAGGAACAACAATTTCTGAAGTTCCTTTCTCAAGCCTCAAGTCCTTTATCAAGTCTAAAGTCCTTTCTCAAATCTAAAGTCCTTTCTCAAGTCTAAAGTCCTTCAGCAAATTTCCCTTTAGGAGTGAAGGTTAAAACCAGGTGAGATCTGAGCTGTCCCAGCTCAGGGACAACCCAGTGGTTTTTCTTCCCCACCACCATAAAAAGGGAAGCCCAAACCCCTTTCTAATGGAATAAACTTGAATTCTCTCCAAGAAAAGCCTCCATCAAGGGGAGCAGATTGCTCCCAAGCTCCTGCACAAAGCCTGGCAGAGACAGAAATTCCTGGAGTGCTGCTCAAGCTTCAATCAGGCAAAAATCCCACTGAACTCTCTGGGAATTTGAAGTCTCAGCTTCGGCCCAGCCCTTGCTGGTGGCTGCAGCTCCCTCCTGGCCTGGGCTGTGCTGCTGGAAGCTTTCCCCATGCTGCAGCATGGAATGAGCTGCATTAGGATGCTCCACGCCAAATTATTGCCTCATTAATTAAAACACAAACTGCTCTGCTGCTGCTCCTCCTCATGCAGCTGAAGCAGAGCTTGGATTTTTTTGTTTTCCCCCTGCACATCCCCAGCTCAGCCTCCTGCTCCGAGGATTTTGTGCCTTGTTTCATTTTTGGATTGTCCCCTCACCCTCAGCGGGGACAGACCCAAGGTCACCTGAGCGTGGCACTCTCCATCAAGCTGGAATGCAGGAAAATGGGAATATTTGCTGTTTGGACAGGTGCAATAAATTAATCTCACATCTGGCTGAGCTCAGGCCGGGGCTCTGTCAGGCTGGGCCATCCATCAGCAGCATTCCAGGGGCAGGAGAGGCAGGAGCTGCCCCAGCCCTGCTCCAGCAGCTCATTCCGGCTCCACAGGACCTGGAATTCCATCCCCAGGATGGGAAAACCTCGGGAATGGTGGGATGAGGATGGGTGGGATGAGGACAGGTGGGATGAGGACAGCTGGGATGAGGACAGGGGGGATGAGGACAGCTGGGATGAGGACAGGGGGGATGCTGCTCCAGGCTGGGATGGGATATTGGTGGCTGGAATTTGGAGTTTTCCTCCAAACCATCCTTCCAGCCCATGCCAAGCCAAGGTCAGAGCTGCTTTTCAGAAAACATTGAATCCCCCAGAGCCTGGAAGGAGCCAACACCTCCAGGAGAGAGGCAGTTCTTGCTAAAAACCCAAAATCACCACCCCTGACGAAGACACCCCACCACCACTGGAATCTGTCTCCAAAGCCTTTTTCCTCCCTGAAACCAGGAGAAAAGAGAGGGTTAAAAAAAATCCCTCCTTGCATTTCCACAGCCACTTTCAGGTCTGTGAACTGCTTTGCAGACGTGGATTTGAACATGTGCTTATCATCAGCCGTGACCTCGTGCAAGCCCAGAATAAAAACCCCCAGCAGAAGTGCCCTGACCTTTAATTCTCCACCAGAGCCTGCAGTGCTGAGCAATTGCTCTCCAAGCCCCAGCTCCTCGGGGAGGCAGGAGCCAGATTCCTTCCTCTCTGCAGTCGTGGCAAGGAAAAAGGAACAAACAAACAAACAGGAAAGCTGCTCCCAGCTCCAGAGCGGGGATCCAGGGGGTTATTTAAAGTTTTGGAGAGGTTCCTCCTTCCAGCCACGCTTGCTGGAGGGGAAACAAGGCCAGTTATTATTAGCTGGAGTGGATGGAGCTGGGATGTTGCAGGATATTGCCAGGATATTCCCACAGGAGAGGCTGTTCCTTCACTCACAAGGGTGTGAGGAGGCTGATGGGTGGCTGTGACCTCTGTGAAGCAGCTGCTGCAGCTCGAGGAACATCACCAATTAAAAAAAAAAACCAATCTCACTGAGGATGTGGTCGCTCAGCAGAGGTTTTGATCCCTAAAAGAAGCCAATTATTTCTGTGATATTGTTAATTTGGGATTCTCGGTGGTCTCTCTCTTAATTCTGCTGTTTAATTCTTAATTTCTTAATTCACACACCATTAACTGGAGGGATGGATCCCCAAAGTGCTGAAAAATCAGCAAGAATTGTTCCAAACAATTCCAAAAAAATCTCCTTTTCTTGCCCTCCCTGCCTTCTTCCCATGGTGCCTCCCAAACCCTGATGCTGGACCAGAGCAGCACATGGAATTGTGGATGATGCCTGGAGAGGGGAAGGATCCAGGGAGAGCTTCCAGAACATTCCAGGGCCTGAAGGGGCTCCAGGAGAGCTGGGGAGGGACTGGGGACAAGGGATGGAGGGACAGGACACAGGGAATGGCTGCACTGCCAGAGGGCAGGGATGGGGATTGGGATATTGGGATATTGGGAATTCCTGACAGGATCCAAATCAGGAACTGATCAAAACCAGGACCAGGATCTGAATGAGGACCAGGATCCAAACCAGGACCAGGATCCAAACCTGGACGAGGATCTGGATCAGGACCAGGACCCAAACCTGGACCCAAACCAGGACCAGGACCCAAACCAGGACCCAAATCAGCACCAGGACCCAAACCAGGCCCAGGACCCAAACCAGGCCCAGGATCCAAACCTGCAGCATCCCCCCATGGTTGTGCTCCCACAGCCCAAATGGTCCCAGCCCCCATTCCAGGGAAAACACAGGGTTTGTTTTGGTCCAACCTTTCCATTTTGGAATTACTGCTGGATCCCTGCTGGAAGCACAGGGACATTTTGTGTCTGCTGCCCTGGGTGTGGGGAGGATTTCTGGAGAGGGGCTTGGGATAAAGACTGGGAGGGACAGGAGCAGGGAATGGCTGCACTGCCAGAGGGCAGGGATGGGGATTGGGATAGTGGGAATTGGGATATTGGGGTATTGGGATGTTGGGATAATGGGATATTGGGATAGAGGGATAGTGGGATAGTGGGATATTTGAGTATTGGGATACTGAGATATTGAGATATTGGAATATTGGGATATTTGGATAGTGGGATACTGGGATATTGGGATATTGGGACATTGGGATATTGGGGTATTTGGATACTGGGATATTGGGAATTCCTGGCTGGGCTGGAATTCCCAGAGCAGCTGTGGCTGCCCCTGGATCCCTGGGATGTCCAAGGCCAGGCTGGAATAACCTGGGATGGTGGGAGCTGTCCCTGCCCATGGCAAAAGTGCTGGAATGAGAAGAACTTCAAGGTCTCTTCCAACCCAAACCACTCTGGGGTTCCACAGAGTTCCTGGAGCTGAATCCCAGCTCCATTCCCTCCATGGGGGGTGGCAGGGCCCATTGGGGTTTGGAGAAGTGAGGATTCCTGCAGAAATCCAGCAGGGATGAGCCACCTCCATCCCTTCCTGGGAGAAGTGTCAGATCCCCCTGGAGCTCCCCGTGTCACATTTCCCTGCTGCCCTGCGGGATTGTCTGTGCAAACATTCCCAGAAAAGTGTCAGGGAGGAGATCCCAGCCCCAAGCTGCTGTGGGATGCAGGACCTGGATTTGCCAGAGGATGGGAAGCTGCCCATGGATGGGATTCTCCCGTGGTCAGGGAGTCAGTGACTGCATCAGGGAACAGCTTTCTCTGGAGGAGACAGATAATTTTCAGAGAGCTTTTTTCCCTTTTTAAAAAAGCCATCAATATTTCACAGGCCTGCAGGAAAAAGCAGGATGCCTGAATAGCTCCTACCCAGGGAACACGGCATGAAATCCCGACACCACGAGAGCTATTTTTACATCTCTTTTTTTCCTTTTCATATTGCATAAATGGGGACTGATTTTATGCTCCATGATTAATTTAGACACGGAATAATGGAAATCCAGGAGCACTCATCCGGTTCAAAGGGCCAGAGCAGATAAATAATGGATGTTTACATAACTGCAATATCAATCTCAGCAACAAATGATTTGTAGGAAGTCAGCAGAGATGGGGAAATGCTCCTTGGAGGGAGCAGCGTTGCACCAGGAGGGGCTTCAAGCAGAGCATTGCCTTGTGCTGCTCCCTATCCTTGGGTAAATCCCAAAATCATGGAGTGGGTTGGGTTGGAAGGGGCCTTAAAGCTCATCCCAATCCATGGCAGGGACATTTCCACTGTCCCAGGTTATTCCAGCCTGGCCTTGGACACTTCCAGGGATCCAGGGGCAGCCACAGCTGCTCTGGGAATTCCATCCCAGCTCCTCCTCACCCTCCCAGCCAGGAATTCCTTCCCAATATCCAAATCAATCCTCCTCTCACACTCCAAACCTCATTTTACAAAGGCAAGGCTTCACCAATTCTTCTGTGGGAATTGGGTTTCTGGTGTTTGTCAAACAGCACCGAGTTCCCATTTCAGCTTTCCTGCATCCCAGGGATGCTCCCAGAGCACATCCTGCACTTCCTGAGCTGGAGCAGAAAATTGGGGCTGGAACAAGAAGTCCAAAAAGCAGCTGCAGTGTCCTGCAGAGCTGGAATGGAACCTGCTCTTCATTCACCACCTGCTCCAAAGTTTTACTCACAGATCCACAAATCCATGGGGATTTTTTGTGGGGTTTTTTTTGTTTTGGTTTGGGTTTTTTTTGGTTTTTTTTTTACCTGAGCACACTCAGATCATCCCATTGCACCTCCTGCCATGGCAAGGACACTTCCACTGTCCCAGGATGCTCCAAACCCATCCAACCTGGCCTTGAACATTTCCAGGGATCCAGGGACAGCCACATCTTCTCTGGGCAATCCTTAAATCCCAACAAAAACCTCTTTTTGTCAAAGGTCCCTTCCAACCCAAACCACTCCATGATTATATCTGAATTAACCTGCCTGTCACAAACCTGCTGAAGAACACATTGTACATGATTTATTTTATAACCAAAGCAGAAACCACTCTGACTTCCCTCTTGCCTCCAAAGTTGGGAGTTCTGCAATTCTTTTTCAGGAAACCAAAATCTGCTCAAACCCCGTGGTGTTTGCATATTTTAATACAGCTGAGCGAGGCGGTTCTGGACACTTGCTGATGTGAAATGTCAGGGTAGGTGGTTATATAAATGTTATTTTTAGATGTGATTAAAAAAACACATTCCTTTAATGCTAACACATTTTTTCCCCCCGCCAGCTCGCTGGAATTAAAGAAGCTGTTTAGATATTCCAAGATGGGATTGCATTTTTGCTTGTGGCATTACAATTGAGGCAGCCTAATTGTGCATATGTTAATGGTTTGTTTTAAGAGAGAGCCTTACAGGGCTCTGAGGCTGCTCAGCAATAATTTGGCTTTGCCCTGCACAGACCTTTCCTTATAAAACTCTTTTATTACCTGCACAGCAATCAAGGACTAATGAGTTTTGTCCTGCTCTGCCGTGGGGACCGAGTCACGTCGCCACCTCTCCTGCTGGCAGAGAAAATGTTTAATTTGGAATGTTTTATTCAGCTTTAAACCCATTTCTGGGTGAGGAAAGAGAATGATAAGTAGGAATTTGGGGCAGCTCCTGAAATCCAGAGGGGTGTGGGGAGTGGATCCATGTGAAGATGCTGAGGTTCCACAGGGAATGGCAGCACAAATCCAGGCTGGGTGGGGAAGGGATGGGAGCAGCTCTGAGGGGAGGGACCTGGGGGTGCTGGCTGAGGAAAATCTGGATGTACCCAGACATGAGGGACCCAAAACCCCCAAATCCTGTGGGAGCAGGGATGGGATTGGGGTCCAGCTCAGAGATCCCAGCACAGGAACAACCTGGAGCTGCTGGAATGAACCCAGAGGAGGCACCAGAGCTGCTGCAGGGCTGGGAGAGCTGGGAATGTTCCCTGGAGAGGGGAAGGGTCCAGGGAGAGCTTCCAGAACATTCCAGGGTCCAGAGGGGTTCCAGGAGAGCTGGAGAGGGACTGGGGACAAGGGATGGAGGGACAGGACACAGGGAATGGCTGCACTGCCAGAGGGCAGGGATGGATATTGGGATATTGGGAATTGGGGTATTGGGATATTGGATATTGGGAATTGGGATATTGGGATATTGAGATATTGGGATATTGAGGTATTGGGGTATTGGGGTATTGGGAATTGGAATATTGGGATATTGGTATATTGGGATATTGCAATATTGGGATATTGGGATATTGAGGTATTGGGGTATTGGGAAATTGGGAATTGGGATATTGGGATATTGAGGTACTGGGATATTGGGGTAGGGGTACTGGAATATTGAGGTATTGGGATATTGGTGTATTGGGATATTGGGGTATTGGGAATTGGGATACTGGGATATTGTGGCATTGGGATATTGGAATATTTGGGCATTGGGATATTGAGAATTCCTGGCTGGGAGGGTGGTGGGGCCCTGGCACACAGAAGCTTCTGGATCAAGTCCTGAGGAGGCCATGGAGATGCTCCAAGGACTGGAGATTCCCCCTCTGGATATAAAACAGCCAGACCAGGCCATAGTAGAATTTCTGTGCCCACTACCACTGGGAGAGCTGCATATTTATTTATTTATTCCCTGTGGGATTCACAGGCAGATTTGGAATTTGCTGTGTGTTGCAACGCTCTGTTATCCCATATTTCACATTTCCATGGTGTGTCCTTTCCTGTGGGGAGCCTGATAAATGGCTATTTTTGTTTTTCTCTTTCTCTGCTTAATTTTAAAAATTTTTGTGGTCACTGGACAGGACAATGAATTGGGATGTTGTTCAATAACTTAATGAGGTGCCAGGAGCCCAGAAATATTCAGGCCTTTTAGCAGTGGAACATTGATTCCCCCTCACACCAGACATTTCTCCTGTTTTAACAGTTATTTAGGGGGAAATGATGATTGGTTTCTGAGTCCATAATCCATCCTCAGCAGCTGAAGTTAATATTTAAAAATCTTTAGGAGATTAAAATATTAATTTCTCCACTCTGCTGCTTGTGGGTTTGTGATGCTTTGTGTGTACTGGGGCGTGATCCATCCACAGGGTCATTCTTAGTGGGGGAAAAAAAGGAGATAAAGGGATTTATTGGTGTTGAGTGTTCATTAAGAATAAAGAGGGGGTTAATTGGGATGTTAATTAGTGGGGTATTTATAGGATACAAAACAGAGTGGTCACTGATCACCTAGGGAATCCAAACCTTCTCCCAGCAGGTGAATTCACTCTTCCAGGACATGGAATCATCCAAACCACATCCTGTGGGAAGCAGGGAGCACAAATTTAAGGTGAGGACTTTGTGAAGCAGCTGCCTGAGCTGGGCCCACTGCACACAGGGATAAACCAGGAGGGAATGTGGATTTGGGGTGGCTCAGTCTTCCCCACCAGGAAATATTTACCAGGGGCTTTGAATTGTTTCTGGTCTCATCCAAAAGAAGGATTTAAAAATGAAATTAAATTCCTGTCTAGGTAAAATAGAACGAGTCTGGAGGGGCTGGGCTGAGCTTTCAGGTGAGTGAGGCTTTAAAGGAATTAATTCCTGGAGTGAGAGTTCTGTGTTTATGCTTTTATCTGCTGGGATATTATCCCAGCCTTTGCTTTTCCCAAGTGTTCCAAGCTCCTGGGGCTGTGCTGGCACAAAGTTTATCCCTGCTGGTGCCATCCCTTGGGGCTGAATCATGATAACAATCGCTGAGCTGTTAATGAAAATAAGAGCAATTAAAGCAAATTCACAGAAAAAGTGTGAGGACAACTGGAACAAACAACACCTTCAGCTCATGACTAAACCGCGAGGACGCTGCAAGCCCTCAATCCAACCAAAACACAGCAGTTTTTTGTGCTTTTTGAGTTATTTGGGAAGTTATTTCTGTGCTCCTGCCCTGGAAACACCCCTGGCCCAGCAGGTCAGCGCAGGCTGAAGGGAGGCTTTGACAGCTGACACATCCCGCTGCTATTCCAGAATGTTTGGGAAGTGTCCCCAAAGCCCAGCTGGAGGGATGAGTCTATTTGGAGTTGACACACAATATACTCTGTGTTTGCCTTGGCTGAGCCAGCTGGGCTGGGAGGAAGATGCTCTCCAAGGCAGGGCTTTACTTTGGGGCTCTTCCTGCTGCTAATTCCAAGCCTGAGCTCATCCAGGAGCAGAATTTGTCTAATTAGGGAGATGACGAGGTACCAACCACGCTTGGGGAAAATTAATCTGCCCTGCTGATAAGGGAAAGGATTATTATTGTGGAAAATAATTATTATTATTGTGGGGAAAAAAATAATTTAAACTGGGAGCTTAAAGCTCGGCAAGGAAGGCAGGAATTCCAGTGGGGTGGGAAAGTTTCAGGTGACAGGAAAGGGATGCACAGAGGAACTGCTGGAAAAGGGACACGGGAAGGATTTGAAAAGTCGAGGGACACAATTTCGAAGCTTGGGAAGTGCCTTGGCAAAAGGGGTTTGGAACACGGGGTGGCACAAACTGGGAGGAGTGTGGAGCAGATTGTGGAGGAAGGAAGGAAAAATAAAGGGGAGCCCCCAAAGGAGATTTTAAACTGAACTGAGGAGAGAACAAGCAGCTGCTCCAGGGGGAAATCCCATTTTCCCAATTTTCTCCCCATCACAGCCACAAGCAATGCCCATCCCCATGAGCTGCTTTGCAGGGAAAATGCTCCAGGAATACACAGGAAAGGAAGGCAGCAACCATCAAGGAGGAATTCCCCTCCCCTGATGCCCCAGGTGACATTTTCCTCCCTCCCTGGGGTTGAGGATGAGGGTCAGGCAGTGATTTGTGACAGCTCTGAAATGGCTCTGCCTGCCTGCACAGCCCTTCCCACCTTTCCCATCATTATCCCCCTTTCCTCTGCCGGTTTTTCTCATCTCCTGGAAAAGGAGGCAGCCTTGCACTCCTTCAAACCAAGTATTATTGGAACCCCTGCAAATAGAAACCCTCTGGCTCTGGCTGGGCTCTCACAAAACCAGTGGGAGGCTGGGAACCTCCCCGCTCTGGAGAGCTTGTAAAATGTTTGAAAAGGAGAATTATAGGGGGAAAAAAAGCCCTGGATGTACTGAAATAGCCACCCACAGGCTCGCTGAGCACAATAACTGGATGCACTAAGTCATTCCCCAGACAGTTTTTGCTGGGATAACTTGGAGATAAGAGGAAATTATTCAATCACCTGGTTGGTTTTTTTTGTTGTTTGGTTTTTTTGTTTTTTTTTTCCTCATCCTGGCCAAAACCAAAGAACAGGGAATAATGTTTTGTCCAACTGATCCAAAAAGGATCAAGGGAAATTTCAGGGTAACCTGAAATCCATAATTTCCTGCAGGGTGAATCACAGCCAGGCTGGGATATTTGGGAGAATTTCTGCCAACCAAAGAGGCAAATCCCAGTTGTGAATATTCCAACTCTTTTCCAGCCTTCCACACACAAATAAAATTCCTGCAGCTCTGCCTCACACTGGGCTGGATCACCATTAAAGCATCTTTTGTTTTATTCCTGCCAATGCCACAGGACTGGGATCTGCCAAGCACTTATTGGGACAGATAGGAGCAAGGAAAATAATTGGGATTTAACTCCCAGAAACAACAAAATAACTTGGAGAGAGCAGAGATTTTTCCCATATGGAAACAAGGCAAGACAAGGGAGAGATGGAGAGTGCAGGGAGGGGAACAGAGCTGGGAAAGGGCTGGAGAATTCCTGAGGGAAATGGGAATGGAGAATTCCTGAGGGAAATGGGAAGGGAATGGAGAATTCCTGAGGGAAATGGGAAGGGAATGGAGAATTCCTGAGGGAAATGGGAAGGGAATGGAGAATTCCTGAGGAAAATGGGAAGGGGATGGAGAATTCCTGAGGGAAATGGGAAGGGAATGGAGAATTCCTGAGGGAAATGGGAAGGGGATGGAGAATTCCTGAGGGAAATGGGAAGGGGCTCAGCCTGGAGCAAAGGAGGATCCAGAGGGATCTTTTCCCTCTCTGGAATTCCCTGCCAGGAGGGGACACCGGGGGGATTTGGGATCTGGGAACAGGGACAGGGACAGGAGCAGAGGGAACAGCTCAGGCTGGGCAGGCTCAGGGTGGATTTTGGGGTTTGGTGCTGGTTTCCCCAGGAGATTCCTCAGCTGGATTTCAGGAATGCTGCCAGGATGGATCCCAGGAGGAAATTCCATAATTCCTGCCCCTGAATCTCCTCCTGCCCATGCCCTGGAGGGGTGCAGGCCTGAGGAGCAGAAATCCCTCATTTCTCATCTCTGCACAGAGCTCTGAGCTCTCTGCTCTCCTTTCCTGCTCCATGAGAAGAAGGAATGACGTGTGAGCAGCCCTTGGAATTATCTGGAGCTTCTCCCTGGGGCTGCTCCAAACCCCAGCCTGGCCTTGAACAAACTCCTGGCCCAAATTCTCATCTGGGTCAGCTCCGGGCCCAAATCATTCCCTGCTTAAAGACACAGATGTTGTCTGTGAGTCTCTGCTGTCTGAACACAAAAATGTTGATTTTTTTGCAGCATCTTCAACACCAGAAAGGATTTTTTGCCTGCTGGGATACAGGATGTGGATGATCCCATTTTCCCAAGGAAAAGCTCCCCACACTTCCAGGAAATGGGATAATCACTCACTAAGTGGAAAATCTTCATAGCAAATTAATTATTTTTGTTATTATTAAATTTACAAAATTATTATTGAAATTAATCCCATCCCTCAGGATGCATCCTCTGTATTTTGCTGTTCACAGAATCCTGGAATATCCTGAATTGGAATTGGATCCCACAAGGATTGAGTCCAGCTCTTCCACCTGCATGGGACAACACCAAGAATCCTTCCATTTATAATTATTATTTAAATTAATATCTAAGTTCATATTTAAATTCATATTTAAATTTGTACTTAAATTCATATTTAAATTAATATTTAAATTCCTGTTTTAATTCATATTTTCATTCATATTTTAATTCATATTTTATTTCAAATTTTAATTCATATTTTAATTCATATTTAAATTAATGTTTTAATTCATATTTTAATTAATATTTTAATTCATCTTTTCCCCACCCAAATCCTGCCCTTCCCTTTCCTGCATGTCCTGCCTCCCCACTTGACAGCTTTTCCCAACATCCCATCCCAGGAAAAGCTGCACCCTTAACCTATTTAATTTCATTTTCTGCTGGAATTCTCTCCAGCTAAGCTGGGACATGAGGTGATATAACCCAGTTATTTATATAATCACCCAGAAAATCAAGTCCCACTTGGAATTTGGGGGTTTTTTTGATAGGATCAAAGACCTGGGGCTGTTCAGGGGATGATTTTGGGTGACAGTGAGGGAAAGAATCCCTGGATATCCCATGGGACATGGAATAAAAATTCTGGTTGGGAGAGAAGAGCCTCTTCCTCTTCTTCTTCCTCTCTGCATAACATCTGTCCACAGCTGTAGGATGAAAGCAAATAATTTATATTTTTTAATTGAGAAGATCAATAAACAATGAATTCATGCCTTGAAGTCCCCTGTGCACACCCTCACCACAAAGGCACAGAATTTGGGTGAATCACTTCTTTCATGTCAACCCCAAAATAATAATCACTTCAGTGTAAAAAAATAATATTTTATCTCCCCTCTGCACCTGGGATCACTGATCTTCCCTCCAGAGGTAGCAGCTCACATTTAGGGGGAAACTGGCTTTAAATAAAAGTGTGCAGGGAAGGTGGGCAAAGATCTTTTCAAAGTCATTTGTACAAAATCTAGGGTTGCTTCACCCCTGTTCAAACCCCATGGATTGTTTCTGTGTGTCAGTGCTCCTGACACGGGAAAATCAGAAAAAAACGGGGAAAAATTAAAAAGAAAAATCAGGAAAATTAGAGAAATGAGAAGATTTTTCACCTGTGATGAGGTGTGGGCACAAAATGAGCTGGAAAATTAAATGTGTGGTGTCCCAGATTAGGCTCTGTGCCCACGCCAGGATCCATCCTCTGCTGGCTGGGGAAACATTTGGGTTAAACCCACCCTGCCTGGGTTCTCTTCCCTTTCCTAAGGGTAATTCCTGGTTCTGCTTGGGATTGAGAGCAGCCAGTAGCAAACAGCAGCTATAAATAAAAGCCAGGCAAAGCAAAGATCGTTCTTACATGTGGCCCTGGAAAAAAAAAAAAAAAAATGAAATCCTCCCAGGCTGGGGCTGCAGGAGCAAAGGAAGAGCTGAGCTATATTTAAACCGGGCTTAATTAGCCTGAAGTGCATCAAAACCAACAACAGAGGGTTTGGGATGTGCTGGGGAGGGTGGGTGGGTGCTTGGGCTGGATCCTTAACCCCTTGCTGGGGGTTTCCTGCTGGTGCTCATCCAACAATTTGTGATGGCTTTTCCCTCCAGGAGAAGATTGCCAGCTGTGCCAGCAGGGTTAGGCTGGAGTTTAGGGAAAGGTTTAGGGGGCAGGTGACATTCCCAAGGCTGCCAGAGCTCCAGGAGGGTTTGGACACTGCTCCAGGGTGGGATTTTGGGGTGTCTGTGCAGGGCCAGGGGTTGAATTTCTGATCCCTGTGGGGTTTTTCCCAGCTCAGGATATTCTGTGGTTGTTTGTGATGCTCAGGCAGCCCGGGATGGAGCAGGGGATCCCTCCTGGAGCCCTCAAACCCCGTCCTGTGGGGCAGGACCTGCAGCAGGACACGGGCACCCCAACCTGCAGCAGGCTCTGGGCACAAGCAGCAGCTCCAGGACCTTCCCCTGCTCCCAGCTCAGGATTTAAAAATAAATGAGAGCAGCAAGCAGCACAGTCAGATGGACTCAAGATCACCGTCAAATTTGTTCTTTTTTTTTTTTTTTTTTCTCTTTTTTTCTTTCCTCTTCTTTAACCCCTGGGTTCTGCAAACAGCACTGACAAAATGGATGGCTCCTCTAAGCTGCTCTCTTCATATTTTTTTTTTTTTTAGGGTAAAAATAGTGGTTTAATGTCCTTTTGAACCAGAGGAACATCTGGCTCATCTCTGAGACGCCTTGAGCCAGGGTTGTTTTGGATGGGGCAAGTGCCTGCCTGGGTTTTATTCCCCATCCCGTGGGAAGCAATCCCGGGTGATTCTGCAGCTCCAGCTCGTTGCCATCTCCTCACCCCTCTGGATCTGCCTTTCTCTGAGCAGCCTGGACAGAGCTGAGCTGATTTATCCTCCCTGGTGCTTGCTTTGACAGGGCTAATCTGTGAGAAATGTTTGAGCAATCAAACAGTCTGGGGCTCATGTGCCTCTCAGGCTCCAAACCTCTTTGGTTTCCAGCTGCTGCCAGGGGTCTCTGGGCCAGCTGGAGACAACTGAAAGGAAAACAAGCAAGAAAAAAAAAAAAAAACAAGGAGAAAAAAATTTCCCTTCTTTGTGTCTGGGTCGTTTACAGTAATAATATTTCTTAATAAATGTTTTTCTTTGCTCCAGGCTGTGCTGCTGCACCTTCCCCCCTCTTCCCAAGCTGTCACTCCAGGCTGGCTCCAGGTGGGGGAATTCCTGCTCATTCCCTCCCCCAACCCCAGGACTGTGTCTCAGGAGCTGGACATGTCCCAGCTGTGTCCCCTGGCACCCAGAACCCCCTCAAATCCTGAGCTGGGGGAGCAGGAATGGGATTGGGGTTCAACTCAGAGATCCCAGCACAGGAACAACCTGGAGCTGCTGGAATGAACCCAGAGGAGGCACCAGAGCTGCTGCAGGGCTGGGAGAGCTGGGAATGTTCCCTGGAGAGGGGAAGGGTCCAGGGAGAGCTTCCAGAACATTCCAGAGCCTGGAGAGGCTCCAGGAGAGCTGGAGAGGGACTGGGGACAAGGGATGGAGGGACAGGACACAGGGAATGGCTGCACTGCCAGAGGGCAGGGATGGGTACTGGGATATTGGGAATTGGGGTATTGGGATATTGGGATATTGGGATATTGGGGTGTTAGGAATTGGGATACTGGGGTGTTGAGAATTGGGAATTGGGATATTGGGATATTGAGATATTGGGAATTGGGATATGAGGACATTGGGAATTGGGATATTGGGAATTGGGATATGAGGACATTGGGAATTGGTATATTGGGATATTGAGATATTGGGGCATTGGGAATTGGGACACTGGGACATTGGGAATTGGGATATTGGGATAGTGGGAATTGGGGTATTGGGATATTGGGATAGTGGGAATTGGGATATTGGGTTATTAGGATATTGGGAACTGGGAATTAGGATTTTGGGGTATTGGGATGTTGGGATATTGGGATACTGGGGTATTGGGATATTGGGGCATTGGGATATAGGGAATTGGGAATTCCTGGCTGGGAGGGTGGCGAGGCTCTGGCACAGATTTCCCAGAGAATCTTCTCCACATCTCCAGAAAAAAATGAACCCCAGTTTTCTGTGCTCTTCATTCACACACCTGGTTTGGGGGGATTGGGTTCCACAACAAATGGAGTGCACAGCCCCTAAAAACCCCCATGGAAGGGGGATTAAGGGGGATTATTTGGGACAATCATCAGCATCCCCTAAACACAACTCTGAGCTCTGAGCCTTCACACCCACTCACCCCTTTGCTGCCTTTTTTTTTTTTTAAATTTTAAATTATTTTTTATTTTTTGTTTACAAGGTGGTTTTTCTCCCCTTCTCTGTTTGTTATTGTTTTCCATCCCCAGCCTTTAATGTTCCCCCACTGCAGCCCAGCTGTGGCAGAGGGATCTGGGACCTTCCCCAGCTTTGTTGGAGTGTGAACACCTCATCATCCCAAACTCCAGCCCACGCAGGCGGGAATGGGCAGGAGCTCCCACCCCTAAATCCTCCCGACTCCCTGCCCGGGGTCTCTGCAGGAAGAGCACAGGAAATTGTTGATTTTAGTGCTCTCTTGAAAAATGTAAACTTTGGGTCTTCTCGTGGCTGCTTGGCAAGGCGGGGAGTGATGTGAGGTCTGGGAGGGAAATAAAAGGAGTTTAGTGCTGGGGAGCTCTTGGACAGGATGGAAAAAAAGGATTCCTGGGAGACTCAGCCCCTCAGACCATGCTGGCCCCACATCCCCACCCCAGGATGGTCCCAAAGTCCTCACAGCTGTGCATGGAAAACAGCCTGGAAAAACTTCCAGAGTCATTCCCACCGCTCCTGGGCTCCTGCCAGACTGAGCAGATCCAGGGAACTCAGCCCCTCCTGACCTTCCCATCTCCAGCAGCTCTGAAGATCTAAAAATTATCCATGAATCCTCACATTTTACAAATTAAATCAGGCAAAAAAGCCACGATAAAAATGAAGGAGAGCGATCAGGAGATGCAAGAGAAGTGAATGAATCCAGGGGGATTTGTCCAGGGAGGTGCTTAGAGGCTTCCCCAACAATGAATTCATCTTCAGGAGCCAAATCTGGCTTTATTTTTTTCCCAAATAAAATGGGCAGAATAATAAATGGCATTTGTACATAAAAGTAACAAAATACTACTACTACTACAACTAGTAGTAATAGGAGGAAGAGGAAGAAGAAGAAGAAGAAGAAGGAGAAGGAGAAGAAGAAATAGAAGAAGAAGAAGAAGGAGAAGAAGAAGAAGGAAGAAGAAATAGAAGAAGAAGGAGAAGAAGAAGAAGGAAGAAGAAAGAAGAAGAAGGAAGAAGAAAGAAGAAGAAGAAGGAAGAAGAAGGAAGAAGAAAGAAGAAGAAGGAAGAAGAAAGAAGAAGAAGGAAGAAGAAAGAAGAAGAAGAAGAAGAAGAAGAAGAAGGAAGAAGAAAGAAGAAAGAAGAAGAAGAAGAAGAAGAAGAAGAAGAAGAAGAAGAAGAAGAAGAAAAAGAAGAAGAAGAAGAAGAAGAAGAAGAAGAAGAAGAAAAAGAAGAAGTTCAAATATAACACTTTCCCTATGGAATTATGGACAAGGCCATGGAGATAAGAGCACCTCTGCTCTCTGGAGAACAAATGTGGAGTGGAAATCCTGCAGAGCTCAGCTTAACTAGGCTTGGCTCAAAGGCTGGACCTCCAGCAGTTCCCTGGCGCTGATTTAAGGATCTCTGTACTTTCAGCTGCCAAGGTCAGTATTTTGCATTGTCTGTTTTATCCCTATGCCTGGAATGGTTTTTATTGCAATAATCCCAATAAATTAAATCATTTGCAGCCTTTGGCTTTCTCCAGTTGACACCAAGCTCTGAGGTGCCACCTCTGCTGGGGGATGCCCAAGCCCTGAAGTTTCTGCAGGAATTCCCACGAGTGCAGGAAAATCCCAGGATCTTGGAGGTTGGGAAATCCCTCCAAGGTCATCGCGCCCAAGCTGTTCCCCATCCCCACCTTGTCACCAGTGCCACGTCCAGGGATGGGCACTCCAAACCTCCCTGGGCACTGCCCTTTCCATGCAGAAATTCCTCCTGAGGAGAGAGGGATCAGGATCTGCATCTTCTCCTTTCCTGCTTTCCCTCCCTCATCTCCAGCACACACAGCAAACCCCAAATGGTTAAAATCCATTGGGAGTGGGAAACAAACCCAAACCCCTCTTCCCAAGGGCTGGGGGAGCAGCTCCACGGCCACCCCAGGGGCTGCTGGCCCTGCTGGAACCCCAGCAGCTCCCATCTGCAATCCATAATTCTGCCAGGGCAGCCTCCAGCTGCTGGTCAGGCCGTTCCTACTAACGAGAAAAAAAAACAAATGAAGAGTGAGCTCAGGTCAGAGCTGAGTGAACTCTGGGTTTGCTGGAAGAGGAGCTGGCTGGGCAGGGAATGCAGCCCAGGGTTGGCTGGGTAGGGATCCCGTTGCTGTTGTGCAACCTCTTCCTTCATTTTCCTAAACCCCAGAAATGTTATTTAATCGCAGCATTTCGCCATCTGGGGCTCTTCTGTTTGCTAGAGCATGAAGGAAGTATTTGAATATTGAATTTAATCTTTTCATACACCCCTATTTTATTTTTTTTTTGAGTATTTTTCTAATTAAATATCAGAATTAATTCCTTTCCTGTCTTGCTGACTGGCAGCTCTTTCAGCCCTGCCAAAACTCCCGGCTCATGGATTCGAGTTGGATGCATCTCCTGCTTTTTTGGGATTTTATTTAAAGCTCCTTTCCTGGGCAGCTCTCCACGCTGGGGAGCATCTCCGGATTCTGCAGAATAGTTTGGGTCTGGCCATAAGTTTTGCTTCATGTCTCTTCCAAGCACAGATGTAAATAGGAACCGGTGGCAAATGGGAAAAAAAAACCCCGAGGAAAAATGCGGTGACACATGGAGGAAGCAGAGAAAAGCTCCCATTATGGCTGAGGTTTAAAATTAGACGGGGAATTAGCAAGGAGGAGGTGGAGAAAAAGCTGCTTGAAATATCAGGAAGGGCTTTGGATGCAGATCCCAGGGAGAAATGTGGATGTTGGAGTGATGAGGGGAAGGAATTAGAGTGGGATGGGAGGTCGGTGCTGTCTGCAGCAGCTCTGGATCTTCCCCCACCTTCCTGAGGAATATCCTGGGAGTGTTTGCACAACACTCTGAGGCACAGGGTGGGATTTGGGGGCTGTCCTGTGCAGGACTCAATCATCCTTTGGGTCACTATTTTGGTTGGTGGTGTCTCTGGAGCCTGAGCTGACCACTTGTGTTGTTTTAGAGTCTCTGTGTCCCAGCCCAAGTACCAGGGAAAGAGTCAGGAGACTCTTCTGTTGTTTCCAGAGTTGTTTATTTTGTTTAATCAATATTAAATATTAAATATTAAATATTAAATATTAAATATTATTATTATCTGGTCCTTCCAGCTGGTCAGTCCCAGGCACACTGCCCACCCCTGGGTGGGATTATCTTTTTATACTATAAACTACATAAACATTATTTACAATTATGTTCCAACACCTATCACTCATATTGTACAGTCTGGTTCTGCTCTAAACCAATCTAAAAGTGCCAACATCACCCAAAAGATGAATGCTAGGAAGGAGAAAGAAGGACAGAACACGCCCAGATTGCTCCATCTTGACCCCAGACCCTCATTATAAACAATTTTAAAAACCTGCTTTTTCACCTTATAATAATCTAACTTACACTCTACTTATTTTTTGTGACTTGTAATTCTTCATGTAAAGGTGGTAATTTTTTCCAGGGAGAGGAATCAAAGGCACAGGGATTTTGAGCTCTGTGCCAAGGCTCCTGAGCCCCTGCCTGGGTCTGGAACCATCCAGGGCACCCAGAGGGATCTCCTGGGTTCCCACAACTTCCCACCTCAATTCTGAGATTCCACCATCATCATCATCCCAATCCCCCCAGTGCAGAAAGCAAAGGTTAAATTTGAACCTTTTCACAACAAAACCCCCCAAACCACCCCCAAAATCCTTCCCAGCCTTTGAATTCTGAGCTGACCCTGGAAAAGCAGAAGGAAATCTGATGGTGGGAGGCTGGAGAAGGTTCTGTGGGAGAGCTGCACCCCTTAAATGTCACCCCTCTGCTGCTGGAAATCTGTCAGAGTCTGCAAGAGAAATCAGAGTGCACAAATTGAATTCAAACCCTTGGATGGGTTGAAGTGTGTTAAGCCACTCACTCATAAATAGAGGTGCAAGTTTAAGTTTTAAAATAACAATCAAGTAAGTAAGGATGAGTTTTAAGTGCTTTAAAAAATAAAGGTCTCAGATACCAGTGTAAAAGCAAGAGTTCTAGTGAAAAACAGTCCTAAATACTGGTGCTGAAAATAGTAAAAGCTCCAGGAAGATAGTTTTAGACATAACAAATTATAATAAAAATATTACTTACATTTTTCAGATAGAGCAAGATAGATCGTATATGTAGTTTATGCATAACCTGGCATGTTAAAAAACTAAAATTCTGATAAAAATTAAAAAGTAAGGGAAATTCCCCCTCTCCAGGCTCCTGCTGCCCTCCATCACCACAGAACACCTCACAGACACCAAATTTCACCTGTTTTATTTTCCCCAAATTTAATTCCTTTTATTTAGATGGATTTGGTGCCCAAAACCACCCAGGGTATCCCAGATTTGGATCTCTCACAGATCCCACAGTGACTCAAAGTGCTTCCCAAACACTTCAATGCTCTTTTCCATGCAAGCCTGGTCCCAAATAATTCAGGATCTGGCACAAACCTGTGGATTACATCCTACAGCGTGGCTGGAATGGGAATTTAACCCTCAAACTGGGAAAATCTCAACATCCCCATCCTAATATCGGGCAGGAGAATTTATCCCAAAAGACCTCAAACAGCTACAAAAAAATATCCTGGATTAAACCAGGATAATCCTAAAAATATCCTGGATTAAACCATTTGTTCATCCCTCAACCCAGGAAGGGACAGAAGCTGAGGAAAGATCCTGGGATTTAGGATTTGTTGTGGATAATTAAAGAGGAACTGGAATTAATGCAGGTTTTTTTCCCTTCTCCCCTCAGCACCACTAAGCTCAGCCTTATCAAAGCCTTAGGCTGCCTTTGGGGTTTATTTATGGGAATTTTGGGTTTATCAGTGCACCAACACTTCCAAAGTTTTATCCCAAGGTTAGAGGATTCATTCATATTAATGAAGCAGCTCTCCCTGGAAGAGTTTAAATTATTTTTCCATGTCCCTCCTTGTCACCCTGACACAGCCAGACCCCACATCCCACTGATTTGGGATTTCCTGACCCCTTCAGCCCTTCCATCTCTTCCATCCCCGTGGACATTTCAATCCCAGAGATTCCTCCTCTCCCAGTGCTTTTCCCACTGCTGTTTTGGGTGGAATCAAAGACTTTTCAGAGCTGGGGTTGTGGTGGTTTGAAAGCCACAGGGCTGCAAAATTGGGAGCTGCAGCTCAGCTGTCGGGACATAAATCTGCAGAAATTCCAGATCTTTCCTACACCCTGAGCTCTGTGGGATCTGCATTCCCCCTGAGCCACGGAGAGCTTGGATGTCTGGGGCAGGGAAAACACAGAGAGGGACCCACTGAGGAGGTTTTGGTGCCAAATTCGGGGAATCTTGGAATGGTTTGGGTTGGGAGAGACC
This sequence comes from Catharus ustulatus, assembly GCF_009819885.2. NCBI lineage: Eukaryota > Metazoa > Chordata > Aves > Passeriformes > Turdidae > Catharus > Catharus ustulatus. The sequence continues at coordinate 38,089,960 of NC_046227.1, read as the reverse complement.
TTAAATCCCATCCAGTTCATCCAGGGACACATCCCACTGTCCCAGGGTGCTCCAGCCTGGCCTTGGACATTCCAGGGATCAGGGGGAGCCACAGCTGCTCTGGGAATTCCAGCCCAGCCAGGAATTGCTTCCCAATATCCCAAAATCCCACTATCCCAATACCCCAAAATCCCAGTATCCCAATACTCCATAATTCTAATACCCAAATATCCCAATATCCCAAAATCCCCAAATCCCAGTATTCCAATACTCCATTACCCCAACAGCCCAATATCCCAAAATCCCAGTATCCCAATACCCCAGAATTTTAATACCCCAATATCCCAATAATCCAATATTTTAATGTCCCAACAACCCACTATCCCAAAATCCCAATACCCCAATGTCCAAATATCCCAATATCCCAAAATCCCAATACCACAATACTCCAAAATCCCAATTCCCCAGTATTCCAATATACCAATACCCCAAAATCCCAATATCCCAGTACCCCAATACCCCAAAATCCCAATATCCTAAATACCCCAATATCCCAACACCCCAAAATCCCACTATCCCAATATCCCAGTATTCCAATATCCCAACATCCCAATTCCCCACTATCCCAAAATCCCACTGTCCCCTCCATCCCTGCTCAGCCTCAGTTTGCAGCTGACAATAAAACATCTCTGTCACAACGGCAAAGACAACTCTGGGATCTTTCTTGTTTAAATACAATTATTAAATACATCTCCAGCCTCCCAGGGCCAGGAGTTTTCCAGGCACGTTCAGATCCAAGATTTGCCAGGACAATCAACCCCCAGAGGAGTTTGGGGTGAGCTGGGCAGGCAGGGAATGTGCAGAGGGCATTCCTGCCCCTTGGAATATAATCCCAGCCAAGTGAGCAGGGCTCAGGGGCTGCCACAGGAGCTCAGGGAGGTGAAACCTCCCCACATTGCTGCTGTTCCTTAATGGAGCAATGCCAGCACAGAGATTTCCCCCAAACTCTGCACATTTGGGGAGAAACAGTGGATCCAAGGCTGGCCTTGGGCACTGCCAGGGATCCAGGGGCAGCCACAGCAAATCTGGGAATTCCCAATTCACAATATCCCAATTCCCAATATCCCAATATCCCAATATCCCACTATCCCAATATCCCAATTCCCAATATCCATCCCTGCCCTCTGGCAGTGGAGCCATTCCCTGTGTCCTGTCCCTCCATCCCTTGTCCCCAGTCCCTCTCCAGCTCTCCTGGAGCCCCTTCAGGCCCTGGAATGTTCTGGAAGCTCTCCCTGGATCCTTCCCTTTCCCAGCCTGGCTCCAGAGCTTTGGAACACCTCCATGGCCTCCTCTGGATTTATTTGGCCTCTTCCTGTCCTTATTTTTGGGTTTCCAGAGCTGGAGGCAGTTCTGCAGGTGGAGTCTTAGGAGAAGCTGAGAATCCTCCCTCTTTTCCTCTGATCCAATTTGCTGCTGTGGAAAAACAAAAACCTGGGAAAAATCCAAATGATTTCTCACCAACACACTCCTCAATTTTATTTTTATTTTTTTTTTCCATTCTCAAAAATCACACAGCACCCACAGCTCAACTCTTGGGATGCAGGAGAAGGAGGGAATTGCCTCAGCAGGCTCAGAGGTGATTGTTATTCCCTTTCCTTGGTGTTGATTTGATCTGCTCCGTGGGAACAAAGAACTCCTGGCCACCTCCTGCCCCGAGCTCTCACACAGGGATCACACCAGGGTGGGTGGCAGCTCCTCAGGTTTTTCTGGTCTGACCTGAAGGATCCCAGGTTTTATCAGCATCTCCTGCAGGCACCACATCAAACCCTCTCCTCCTCCAGGCCTGAGCTGAGCTGGCTCCTTGGTAGCCCAGTTTGGCTCCTTGGTTGCCCAGTTGGCCACCAGAGCAGCTCTGGGAGCTCGCTGCTGGGGTGGTTTGATTGCAGATCTTGGAGGGTTCCTCCATTCCCACTGTGAGAAATTCTGCCCTTAAATATCTTCAGGGATTTTCTCAGGTGTCACTTTGCTAAATCCTGGAATCTCTGCTGCACTGGGACAGCTCATTTTTCCTGGCTCAGAGCTGATCCATCCTCTCAGGTTAGTGAGATCCTCGTGCATCTCCTGGGGGTCTCTCCCTCTCCATCACTCTGAGCCCATTCACTCTTCCCACACAGCTCAAATCTTCACTGGGAGATCCTGAGTGCTTTATTTCAATAATCAGGATTCCAAATTTTCAAGTTTTCCCCTGGTGCCATCAGCAGAGTTGATCAGGAAATTTCACCCTCCACACATTTTTTTTTTAATATTTCTATGGCCGTTAATGAAAATATCAAATGTTGTTTAGCACTGGGTGTGGAAGGAATTGGCTCCTCTGGTTGTCACCTGTCCTGGCTCCATTCCTGAGCTGATTTTGCCATCCCCTCCTGGTCCCTGTGCCCTCCTTCTTCTGCTGTCCAGGCAAGAAATCTCCAATCTCCTGCATTCCCTCTGCCTCAGAATCCTGTTTTCCTCCAAAGCCAGGCCCAATTATCCTTTATTTCACCTTTGCTCCACTTTTCCATCATTTCCCATTCACCAACTCCTTCCCACATCTATTTTCTTAAATAAAATTGGATTAATCAGCCTTTAATTACCCAATCACCATTTGTAAGTGCCAGGATTAACTCTAATGCCATTCCCCACTAAAATGGGGAGCAGGGATCAAATTCCCTGTAATTCCCCCCTCCAAAACCACCAAGATAAACCACCAGGATCCACTCACTCCTGCCCTTCCACATAATACATTTGTGCTTTCTTAAAGCTTTATCCATTAAGAGGTCACCAATTAATGGGAATAACTCTGGGAGCTTCATTAATTTCCTTCCTGGGTGCAGATGAAAAGGGTGACCTGGATAAAGCCATCATTTTCCTGGATGCACTCATCAATCCTTGCAGATTGGATGTCTTTTTCTCCTCCTCACAGCTCTGCATTTCCTCAATTTCCTGGGGGGAAAACTCTCCATAAACCTCAGCAGGGCTTTGAAACCTTCAGGAATGAGGGGGTTTGACTTTGGAATGGGAGTGAAATGGAAGGAAAAATGGGATGTGAACATTGTCCTGATCCTGGTGGGATGTGAGCATTTCCTGATCCTGGTGGGACACAAACATTTTCCTGATGTCCACAGCTCCAGTTCTAGATCCAGGGTGCTGCTGCTGGCTGGGACACAAGGAGGGAGCTCTGGATTTCTGATGGATCAGGAGCAGCACCAAATTCCTGTGATGTTGAGAGGTGTCCAGGGAGGTGACACCAGTCAGATGTCAGGAATGAGGGGGTTCACCTCTGGAATGGGAGTTAAATGGAAGGAAAAATGGGACACAAACATTGTCTTGATGTCCATGACTCAGGTTCTAGATCCAGGGTGCTGCTGCTGGCTGGGACACAAGGAGGGAGCTCTGGATTTCTGTTGGATCAGGAGCATTCCTGTGGTGTGGAAAGGTGTCCAGATGTCCTGAAAATCCTCAGGAATGAGAGGGGTTCACCTCTGGAATGGGAGTTACAGTAATTTCACGATAATAAGCCGCACCATTTTGACTAAAATTTTGGTCCGAGCCCAAAGTGCGGCTTATAATCAGGTGTGGCTTATATATGGACAGAGAATGAAAAGTTGCTGTTTTAGTTTGGAGGACAGGTATCTGCTGAGAAAGGCAGGAACTTCTCTTTGAAATGGAGAATGTAAACCCCCTCTCTCCAAATTATTACAATTTGGAAATCAAGGGGCTCTCAGGCAAAGATATGGAAATTAGGAATAACACTTCTTTTCTAGGGAAATTAAAATAGAAATACAGCACTACAAAGAACAAACCCCAAACCCTGACACAGTCAGAGTACAGCCTGACACCCCGTCAGGCAGGGTGTTGGCAGCAGTCCCATCCCATGGTGGCTGCATCCTCCTGCAGTGACAGATGTGGCTCAGCTGGAGCAGTGCTCCTGTACAAGGTGCAGTTTCCCTCCGGAGCTCCAGTGGGGATGTGGAGAAATCCGGTTTTCCTCTGGAGTCCAGTGGAGAAAGGGGCTCCCTTAGTGTCCCAAAACCTCTGTTTTTATCTTGGTAAGAAATGTTGGGCTCTTCCCCCTGGCTGGAGCAACTCCCAATGGGATGCAGTAATTTTATCAGTGCCACAGTGGGACTCAATGGCCATGAGCAGAAAATGACTGGCTGGAGGAAGGATGGGTTGTGAAAAGATAAAGAACAATGCCCTGCCTGGTTTCAATGGATGGCCCATTAGCAGATTATCTGCCACAGAGATCAGGATCACTGCCCCCACCCTCAACAGATGGTGACAGAACAGACACCTTTTATCACACCCTGTATTGTAATGTGCAGCTTATAATCAGGTGCGGCTTATATATGGACAAAAAACCAAAAAGTTGCTGAAACCCAGAAGTGCGGCTTATAATCGTGAAATTACTGTAAATGGAAGGAAAAATGGGATGTGAACATTTCCTGATCCTGATGAGACACAAACATTTTCCTGATCCTGGTGGGATGTGAACACTTCCTGATCCTGGTGGGACACAAACATTGTCCTGATGTCCACAGCTCCAGTTCTGGATCCAGGGTGGTTCTGCTGGCTGGGACACAGGGAAGGAGCTCTGGATTTCTGATGGATCAGGAGCAGCACCAAATTCCTGTGGCTGTGGGAGGTGACACCAGTCAGATGTCCCAGGCCACTCTGCCTGGCACTAAAACTTTAGCCTGGGGGCTCTGTGCTCCTTTCCAGAGCTCTTCCCAGTTGTGGCTGGGAGGCAGAAAGCCCAGGAATTCCACAGCAGGGCATTAACAAGCAGAGTTTGGACAAATCCTGAATCCTCCACGTGTGTCCCCCAATGCTGGATTCCCAGCCAAGCTCCAATTCCTGTTTTTAGGGAGAAGGAAATCGTTGCCTCCCCTTCCCAGCAGGTGCTGATCCCACTGCTCCAGCTGCAGGAGGACATTTGGGATGGGAGCTGGGCAAACTAGGTCAGCTGTGTATTTTAGGACGCTGTTCCTGCAGAACAGAGTTATTTTAAAAAGTGGAATTTCGGGTCAGGGAAGTGGAGATGTACAGAAGATGGAAAGGAGCTGGATTTTTTCATCCCTAGCCCAAAAAAAAACCCTCACTGAAGGGAGCAGTGCTGGCACTTTCACCTTCAGCAGTGCCACCCCACCTTGGGCTCCTTTTCTCTCTGGAGTTTGTGTGGGAAGGAATTTGGGATAATTTGGGACAAACCAAATGGGATGGCAGAGGGAGCAGGACCCAGTGGCAGCACAGGGAGACCCCACATCCCATCCTGGGACAGATGGAGCTGCAAAAACTTGGAATTTGCTGCTGCTGCAGCTGGAAGGGAGATCCAGGATGGAGCCAGCTGGGATTTGGAGCAATCCCAAACTCACCTTTAGTCACGGTGGCAGCTCTGGCAGGATGAGGAGGCAGGGTTGGGAATGCTTTTCCACAGCTCCAGAATGTTCATCCAGGTGTCCCTGGCACCTGAAAGGCTTCAGAGGCTCCAGCAGGAGCCACAGGCTGTGTGCCATCCCCAAATTCCTGAGGAAACTCGGGACAAATGGCCAAAAGTGACTGCATCCACGGTGGGTGGCCGCCCTCAGGGAGGCTCAGCAGGCAAGGAAATGACTCAAACGAAATAAAATAGAATAAAATGGAATGAAATAGGATGAAATGCTGCATTCCCTGAGCTGCAGGGGAGCAGGGTGATGTCTCTGCTCCCTTCAGGAGCATCCTCCTCCCAGCAGGAATTTGCTGGGACAGCAAAGGCAGCAGGTTTGCTGGGCACAGAGCCCAGGGTGAGGGCAGCTCTGCTCCAGCCTGGAAAACATTTGGAAGCGGTTTGGAGCACATTGCTGAGATGTTTTCGCACATCTGTCACTGGCAGAGGCCTTTGCTGGGAATAGGAGGCTCCAAGGGCAGGAATTCCATGTTTGCATCCCTGTTTGCTGCAGCCTGAGTGGGATTCCCTCACCAAAATCCCCCACCCCAAAGGAGCCTGAGCCCTCCAGGAGTGCCCAACCCTCTGTGCCCCACCTTTCCAGGCAATCCTTGGAGTAGATGGACAGAAATATGCATTTTGTGCAACACTTAGCTCATCTCCAGCTGAGTTTCCAGTGCAAGAAAGCTCTGTCAGCACTTCCTGCCTTACATTTCACCAACACACCCTGCCTCAAGTCACCAATTCTCATTTTCTGCCCATGTTTCCCTCCCTGCTGTTTTCCTCCTCCTCACGTGGGGCCACTCAGAGATGTCCCCTGAATGTCCTGTAATTATGTTTTAATGGCTATTAAAATTATTTACACAAAAAAAGAGGCATTTAATACATTAATAAGAAGGCAAACCCATCAATTATTGATCCAGTGGTGATGCTGCAGTACAGGGACCCCATCCCTGACCCCATCCCCTTCTCTGGGGGGAAATCCACAGCTTGGGCCACACGAAGTGCTTGTTAAATACCCTGAAACCATAAAAAAAAAATCCCTCTGAAGCATAAAATGTTTATGTTTTATGAGATCATCCTAAAGCTGAGGTGGTGAAGATGCCAAAGGCATGAATAATCTGGTGATGGCTGCAAAAAACACCCTGGGCTTCAAGGAAAGGGAAGGGCAGAGGGCTGGAAAGGCATTTTCCTTCTCCACCTCTTATTTAAAGAGAAAACTCAGGGCAGAGCACTCAGATCATGCTCTGTGCTCAGGAAATTCAGTTTAAAACAGATTTCAGCTCAAAGATGGACTGAAATCAGCTGGTAGCCTGTGGAGCAGCACAGGGCAGAGTCCTGCAAGGCAGAAAATAAATCAGTCAGGTGGTTTTCTAACCCCTCAAAAATGTGACAGTGAGGAAACAGCACATTCCTGCTGATGGGACAGAGGAGTGCAGGGGACAGAGGAGGGCTGGTGTCTTGGGTTACAATACAGGTGTGACAAAAGGTGTCTGTTCTGTCACCATCTGCTGAGGGTGGGGCAGTGATCCTGATCTCTGTGGGAGATATTCTGCTAATGGGCATCCATTGAAACCAGCTGGGGCAGTGCTCTTTATCTCATGGGATATCTCCTGTTCATGGCCATGGTTTATAAACCAGCTGGGGCAGTGTTCTTTATCTCATGGGATATCTCCTGTTCATGGCCATGGTTTATAAACCAGCTGGGGCAGTGTTCTTTATCTCATGGGATATCTCCTGTTCATGGCCATGGTTTATAAACCAGCTGGGGCAGTGTTCTTTATCTTTTCACAACCCATCCTTCCTCCAGCCAGTCATTTTCTGCTCATGGCCATTGAGTCCCACTGTGGCACTGATAAAATTACTGCATCCCATTGGGAGTTGCTCCAGCCAGGGGGAAGAGCCCAACATTTCTTACCAAGATAAAAACAGAGGTTTTGGGACACTAAGGGAGCCCCTTTCTCAACTAAACTCCAGAGGAAAATGAAATTCCTCAACATCACCACTAAACCTCTGAAAAAAACTGCACCTTGTATAGAACCACTGCTTCAACTGAATCACATCTGTCACTACAAAAAAACTTCAGCCACCATTTAATCAAACTGCTGCCAACACCCTGCCTGACGGGTGTCAGGCTGTACTCTGACTGTGTCAGGGTTTGGGGTTTGTTCTTTGTAGTGCTGTATTTCTATTTTAATTTCCCTAGTAAAGAACTGTTATTCCTATTCCCATATCTTTGCCTGAGAGCCCCTTAATTTCAGAATTACAATAATTTGGAGGGAGGGGGTTTACATTCTCCATTTCAAAGAGAAGCTCCTGCCTTTCTCAGCAGACACCTGTCCTCCAAACTAAAACAGCTGGGAATGGGGATTTGGGAGCCAAATCACCCCAATTCTGTCCCCACAAGAGATGATGACCCCAACCCTGCTCTGATCCTGAGAAGCGGAAGGTGAGGAGAACGCTCCAGGCTGGAAAATAATCAGAATGGAAAATATATCCACAGAAAAATGGATGTGGGACAGTCCTCAGAGCTGCTTTATCCAGAAAAGCCTGGTCCCAGGGTGACAGCAGGGACAGTCACCCTCCCTCAGCTCATGTCCTCCCACCTTCTCTGCTCAGCCCACCCAGCTCTGCTTCCAAGGATTTTCATGGAATATTTTATTGCTTGGATAATCCCCTTTATAAACCCATCCACTGCTCCTCGTGCTGTGCCTCTCACCCAAACCGAGTCCCCAAGCTGGGATGAAACCAAAAATTCTTCTGGGACGTGGCTCTGCCGACAAACAAGAGGCTAAAAATATCCCAGAGCAGCTTTTGTGCTCCTCAGACACAGCAGCCACAACTCCTCAGGGCAGCCAGACACATTTCTGAAATATCAGCACGCAGGGGAGTGGCTCCTGAGCAGGAAAAAAAATGAATAAATATTGGTTTAGCACCGCTGAATTTGAATGGAAAGGTGAGGTGAACAGAAAGAGCAGCTGTGGGTGGGGTGTGGACACGATGGGTGCTCCTCATCCCCTGGATTTTGGGATTTTTTCCTCCTCCCACATTGTCCCCCGTGGGTTTACACCAGAGCATGAATGGGATCTGATTCTGACAGATAATTTTTAAATTTTTTTTTTTTTTTTTTAGTTTTTTTTAGTTTTTTCCTTGAAATGTGTTAAGATTCTGGCTGGATTTTCCCTTTTTTTCCCCTGTTTTTACACCCAGGGAAAGCTGAGATGTGTGGGAGCCCGGAGCCTCTGCCTGGCGTGGGGAAGGTTGAACAAATCCAAAATTTTGTGTTTCCAGAGCCTTCCCCAGCACTTCACAGCAGCGATTTCCACCCAGCCAACAACCCCACGTGCTGGATATTGCGCTAAAAAAAAGTTATTTTGGGACAAACTGCGGCCGTGTGGTTTCTCCAGCTGCGTGCAAAGGCGATGTTTGTACACCCGGGGAGATCCAAGTTTATCATTTTATTTTTTATTTTTTTTTCTTGCTGGGATTTTGTGTTTTTTCCATGCAAACCTCCTGTCCTGGAGCATTACGAAACCTGGCCCGGAGCCTGCAGATTTCCGCTCGCTGTTAATGAGCTGTTCCAATTAAAAAAAAAAAAAAAAAGAGGCTACGAAAAGTTTCCTGATAAACTCTGGGAAAATTTCACACCGAGAGAATCCGGGAGCAGCCAGGGATGTCTCCAGGAATTGTCACCTCCGCGTCCCCAACCCCTCAGCTGCCAGCCAGCAGGAACAAAACAGGAATTTTTCCTCGAGTCTGATAAAAAAGAGAAAATATTCAGGATGTCACAAAAAACTTGGCTGGGAAGGTGTGAATGCTCTGGCTGACTCCAGGAGCTTCCCAGTTCTGTTTTATTTGGGTTTTTTTTTTTGGGATGTCCCTGATTTTGGTGATGGATTGAGAACACTCAGCCCTGGCTCCAGGCACTTTCACAATTCACATCGGTTTTAACAGCAGGGAGGACAACAGGGTGAGAATCACCTGGGTAGATGCTTGATTTTTGTATTGATTATTGATTATATTCTTGAGTAGATTATTCCAAATTCATAGCCTGGGGCTGTGGTTGGATAATTAACGCCAATATGTAGATGAACCAAAACTGATAAAAGTGTAAAACTCGTGACTGGGTGGGATCTTGAATTTGATTTGGCTGCATCCCTGGCCAGGCTCTTGCACTGCACGAGGTGGATCCTTTCAATAAATACCTGTTTATTGAAATAAATCCCTATTTATTTTTTTTCAATAAATACCTATTTATTGAAATAAAATCCTATTTATTTTATTGAATTAAATCCCTATTTTATTGAAAAAAATCCCTATTTGTTGAAATAAATACCTATTTGCTTTACTCCTTTTGCTCTGCCTAAGTCTCTGTTCCAGGTCAGCCTTTGCAGGTATCAGTTCCCTTCATCTCTCCAGGACAGAAGGGTTGGGAATTGTGATGAGGAACAACATCTCTATTTCTGAGTGCTCTGCAAGCACCAGCAGCGAGGATTTGAGTGATTGCCTTGGGTTACAATACAGAGTGTGATAAAAGGTTTCTGTTCTATCACCATCTGCTGAGGGTGGGGCAGTGATCCTGATCTCTGTGGGAGATATTCTGCTAATGGGCATCCATTGAAACCAGCTGGGGCAGTGTTCTTTATCTCATGGGATATCTCCTGTTCATGGCCATGGTTTATAAACCAGCTGGGGCAGTGTTCTTTATCTCATGGGATATCTCCTGTTCATGGCCATGGTTTATAAACCAGCTGGGGCAGTGTTCTTTATCTCATGGGATATCTCCTGTTCATGGCCATGGTTTATAAACCAGCTGGGGCAGTGTTCTTTATCTCATGGGATATCTCCTGTTCATGGCCATGGTTTATAAACCAGCTGGGGCAGTGTTCTTTATCTCATGGGATATCTCCTGTTCATGGCCATGGTTTATAAACCAGCTGGGGCATTGTTCTTTATCTCATGGGATATCTCCTGTTCATGGCCGTGGTTTATAAACCAGCTGGGGCAGTGTTCTTTATCTCCATGGGATATCTCCTGTTCATGGCCATGGTTTATAAACCAGCTGGGGCAGTGTTCTTTATCTCATGGGATATCTCCTGTTCATGGCCATGGTTTATAAACCAGCTGGGGCAGTGTTCTTTATCTCCATGGGATATCTCCTGTTCATGGCCATGGTTTATAAACCACCTGGGGCAGTGTTCTTTATCTTTTCACAGCCCATCCTTCCTCCAGCCAGTCATTTTCTGCTCATGGCCATTGAGTCCCACTGTGGCACTGATAAAATTACTGCATCCCATTGGGAGTTGCTCCAGCCAGGGGGAAGAGCCCAACATTTCTTACCAAGATAAAAACAGAGGTTTTGGGACACTAAGGGAGCCCCTTTCTCCACTGGACTCCAGAGGAAAACCGGATTTCTCCACATCACCACTGGAGCTCCGGAGGGAAACTGCACCTTGTACAGGAGCACTGCTCCAACTGAGCCACATCTGTCACTGCAGGAGGATGCAGCCACCATGGGATGGGACTGCTGCCAACACCCTGCCTGACGGGTGTCAGGCTGTACTCTGACTGTGTCAGGGTTTGGGGTTTGTTCTTTGTAGTGCTGTATTTCTATTTTAATTTCCCTAGAAATGAACTGTTATTCCTATTCCCAGATCTTTGCCTGAGAGCCCCTTGATTTCAAAATTACAATAATTTGGAGGGAGGGGGTTTCCATTTTCCATTTCAAAGAGAAGTTCCTGTCTTTCTTAGCGGACACCTGTCCTCCAAACTAGAACAGTGATGCATTCCAAGGATTCCTTGTCCCCCAGGAACATCCCTGTCCCTGGCTGCCCCCATCCCTGAATTTCCCTGAGAGGGAGCCAGGATGAAGCTGAGCTTTGCAGGAGGAAGCAGCAATGTTTACCAGCTGGTAGGATTCTTTCCAGGATAAAATAATAAAAAAACAAACCAGGAGGAAGGTGAGGCACGTGTGGGGTCAGGTACTCAGTCACGAGCATTTCCTGCCTGGTGACATTCCTGCCACGGCTTCAGGAACTGCCTTTGGGAACTGTCTGGGCTTTAAAAATTCAAAATAACACTCGAGTATCCCCCACCTTTGGTTTTCTCTTCCTGGCTCGTGTAACCATAGCAAAGGATCCTCGCTGGGCTGGGGGATGGAGAATTCCTGCCATGCTCCTGTCAGAGCACTCCGGCTTTGGAGCCTTTGTCCCAAAACAACTTCTTTTAGCGCAATATCCAGCACGTGGGTTGTTGGCTGTGTGGAAATCGCTGCTCTGAAGGGCTGGGGAAGGCTCTGGAAACACAAAATTTTGGATTTGTACAACCTTCCCCACACCAGGCAGAGGCTCCAGGCTCCCACACATCTCAGCTTTCCCTGGGTGCTAAAAACAGGGGAAAAAAAGGGAAAATCCAGCCAGAATCTTAACACATTTCAGGAAAAAAAAAAAAAAGAATGAAATGTCAGGGTTTTGCTGCTGGGCAGAGAAGAGGCCAGGCTTTGCTGTGGCTGGGGAAGGATTCCTGCTCCTGCTGCAGCTCATTGATGGGAGAGTGGGAATTGCAGGGAGAGCCCACGCAGGCAGCTGGCAGAACTCGAGCTTACTACGAGAGCAACATATGCTGAGCTTGTTAGGAGCCCTTCAAATCACTACAAGTGCTTAAAATACTCCAGGATTTAATTACAAGCCTGTCTGTGCTTTAAATGCTTGAAAGTGAAATGCAGGCTGGGGCTGTGACAAGGAAAACCTTCTTCACATGCAGCAAAAGGCTGGGAGGGAAAATCCTGGCAGGACAGGGGGCTGGGATGTGTGGGACCACGCTGGGAGCAGCCAGGATGTCCCCAGGGGTGGGTGACATTGGCTGTGCCCTGTGCCAGGGGCTGCTGTAATGGTGTAAACCATGGAATTCCAGATTGGTTTGGGTTGGAATCTTAAAACCCATCTTATTTCACCCCCTGACTTGGCAGGGACAGCAATGTCCAGGCTGGGACAGTGGGAGCTGTCCCTGCCAAGTCAAATGCTGGCCCAGCTGTCCCCAGGGTGTGACCTCAGCTGGACAGAGCCAACCTGGGATGGTCCTGCTCAGGACACTTCCAGTGATCCAGAGGCAGCCACAGCTTCTGTGCCACTCTCCCAGCAGGAATTCCATCCCAATATCCCATTGAATCTCCTCTCCTTTTCCATTCCCCCTTGTCCAACCACCAAAATCAACCTGTATTAAAATGCACTTTCCTACCCCCCCTTTTATTTTTTTTCCAGTTTTCTGCCTAATAACCCAAGTTTCCCACAGCAATTCCACAAAAATCATCTTTCCCACAAGGTTCCCACCTGCCCTCTGCAGTTCCCAAGTCCAGCTCAGGTGACAGTGATGGTGTCCCCAGTGTGACCTCCAGATGGACATGACCAACCTGGGATGCTCCAGCTCAGGACACTTCCAGGGATCCAGGGACAGCCACAGCTTCTGTGCCACCCTCCCAGCAGGAATTCCATCCCAATATCCCATTGAATCTCCTCTCCTTTTCCATTCCCTCTTGTCCAACCACCAAAATCAACCTGTGCCAAAATACACTTTCCCTTTTTATTTGCAGCTTTCCACCTCATAACCCAAGTTTCCCATGGTAATTCCATAAAAATCATCTTTCCCATGAATTTGCCCCCTGCCCTCTGCAGTTCCCAAGTCCAGCTCAGGTGACAGTGATGGTGTCCCCACTGTGACCTCAGCTGGACAGAACCTGGGATGCTCCTGCTCAGGACACTTCCAGGGATCCAGGAACAGCCACAGCTATTCCAAACCTCATCATCCTCACAGGGAACAATTTTTTTCCTAATCATAATCCACCCTCTCCCAGTCCTAAGCCATCCCCCCTTGTCCTGTCACCCCATACTCTAAATTATCAAAGGATTTGTGCTGAACCCCTTCAAAAATGTTTTAATTCCTGATAAAACTTCCATGTAGTGAACAAATCACCCCTTTTCTCTGTCACACATCCCAATATCCTGTGGTGTTTGTCCACAAGGGACAAGGCTTCATCCCTGACTAAAAGGGATTTAAATTTTTCCCCCAAGATGAAAACCTGGGGTATTGTGCCTCCAGAAATGAAGAGGCACTTAAAACAATGGGGTGATTAACTTAATGACAGGAAATTTGGGATGGGAATGAAAGCCCTGGAAGGATTTCTGTGTCCTGGATAGGGAAGGCTGCTCATCCCCTGAGGTTTCCTGGCAGGCATCCCACTGGGAATCATCAACTGGGATGAGAGGGGGACCTTGCAGGAGATTATTATTCCTAGGAGATTATTATTCCTTTAATTACCATCAAACACATTCTGCCTGTTTTCCAAGCAAAGAAACAACAGTTTGGTAAAAGGCTTTGATCCACAAGCAAGGATTGGAAAATTAATCTCAGGGGCCAGAGCATCCCCTGACAAAACATTCCCAGACACAGAATTAAGGTTGGGAAACTCCAAGATCAAGTCCAGCATCAGTGGAGAGGCCAGGGTGAGTCTGAGCAGGGGGCTGAGGGATTTGGGGATGAAACAGGGATTTGGGGTTGAAATAGGTGTTTGGGGTTGAAACAGGGATTTGGGAATGAAACAGGGATTTGGAGTTGAAATAGATATTTGGGGTTGAAATAGATATTTGGGGTTGAAATAGGTGTTTGGGATTAAAACAGGGATTTGGGGTTGAAATAGGGATATGGAGTTAAAATAGATATTTGGGGTTGAAATAGATATTTGGGGTGAAACAGGGATTTGGGGTTGAAATAGGTGTTTGGGGTGAAACAGGAATTTGGGGTTGAAATAGATATTTGGGATTGAAATAGGTGTTTGGGGTTAAAACAGGGATTTGGGGTTGAAATAGGGATATGGAGTTGAAATAAGGATATGGAGTTGAAATAGGGATTTGGGGGTAAAACAGGAATTTGGGGTTGAAACAGGGATTTGGGGATGAAAGAGGGATTTGGGGTTGAAATAGGTGCTTGGGGTAAAACAGGGATTTAGGGTTTAAATAGGTGTTTGGGGTGAAACAGGAATTTTGGGGTTGAAACAGAGACTTGAATATGGAAGAGGGATTTGGGGCTGAAACAGGGATTTGGGAATGAAACAGGGATTTGGGAATGAAACAGGAATTTGGGAATGAAACAGGGATTTGGGAATGAAACAGGAATTTGGGGATGAGACAGGGATTTGGGAATGAAACAGAGATTTGGGAATAAAACAGGGATTTGGGAATGAAACAGGGATTTGTGTCTGTGCCCCCATGTCCTGCCCATGGCCATGATTCCATGATTCTGGCCAGAGGCTGGATGTCAGCAGTGCTTCCAAAACACCAGCCCCTTCCTAAGGAGGAGGGACCCAGCCTGACTAACAACTGCTTTAATTAAATCCAGCAATATCATTAACCCGCTGGAGTTCATCAAATTAGTGTTGCAAATGAAAACTGCATTGGCCTCATTTTCAGGAGCCTGTTCCAAGAGGGAAAACAGCATTTTGCTCCTGAGCAGGGTGTTTGGTTTGCTGATAAAACAAAACCTCTTCTTGTCCCCCCTGGAGTTTTGGCTCCATTTAGCTGTCAATAAAATATTTGGTTTGGCCTCTCCTTGTTGGTTTAATTTTTTTTTTTTTTGGGTGTTCATAGTGAAGGAATTGACACCACAAGGAGAATGTGGAGAAAAAGGGGAGAAATTGAGGACTTTAAAAAGGAACTTTGAGAGGAGGAGGAGGTGTTGGGAGCCTTCCTCGAGCACATAAATCATTTGTGGAGTTCCAAATGAGGCAGCATCTGTGCAGGCTGGAGGGCTGCCAGGCATTTCCTCGTCTCAGCTTTGCTCAGGGTGACTCAGTCACAGCTCTGGTGCCCACGGGATCACTGCTGGGAATGTGCCCAGGGCTCCAGGGCTGGCAGGGGGATTCCCACCTGCTGCAGAGGAAGGAAGAGAAGGGATTGGGATCCCTCTGCCAGCTCAGCCCACTGCACTTGGGGAAGAATAAATAGTTTTGTACACAAGGTCTGGTGTCCTGCTGGCACAGGGACAGGGGATGTCCCTCTGCACAGGTTTGTCACAGCTGACTGAAAGCTGGGCTTTTCCTGGGGGAAAAATCTCCTTTAATCCACAGCTCATCCCCAAACCCTTGGGTTCATACCCCCTGTGAGCAGCACGGGTTTAAATCTTTCTCAAGGTGAAAGCTTGGGTCATTGTACCTCCAAAAATGAAGATGCAGGGATGTGGTGCATCAGGATCCCAAGGATTTCTGAGGATGAAATGCCTGGATTGTGTTATACCCACCAGGGGAGAGAATGGGAGTTGTTCAGCTTTGCTTCCATATCCCTGTTAATCCTCCCCAAATTCAAGGTTTTGCAAGGCTGAATGAAATGAAGGGGTCATGGAGTAAAAATCCCTTCAGGTGGAAAGGTCTCCAAAGGAGCTGCTCCTCCAGTTTGGGGCATCACCAAAACCAGGTTCTGAGCTTCTCCTATGAAGGGATGGAGGAGCCAGCACTAACCTGGCTCCATCAGCAGCTCCTGGAGGGAAATCTGTGCCTTGGGAAGGGGTGGGAATGGATCCATGGATCGCTGGAACACAGAGGTTTATCCCCAGAGGTGAAGCAGCCCGGTGCCTTTGGGAACACTTGGATCTCTTTCCAAGCTGATTTCTCCACCTCTGGCCCTGCTAAGCCTGAGGAGGGGCAGCTCCACCATCTCCTGAGGGCTCACATCTGCTCCAGGCACAGGGAGGGTTTAACTCCAGCAGAATCCTCCTGGTTTCCCAGTTACTGCAGTGGTTTTCTCCCCCAGGAGCTGGAGTGTGCTGCTCAAAGGCTCTGCATGTGGCACTGCCACCCCTGGGGGACACCCCAATAAGATGGCAGCTCTCCATTAAATCCCCAGAATTCACACAGCTGGTAAATCCTCTGTGGAGGAAGCGGGGAATTCTCCAAGGTGGCTTTGGGAAAAGTCAGGGATGTGAGCTGGCTTGTCTGGAGCAGCATCATCCTCCTCAGGCCAGCCCAGGGGCTCCCTCTGCCACCCTCCAGCAGGATCCCAGCTGGAAAAGCACTGGAGAATGCCCCTGGTTCTCCTGGAGCTTTGCAGGCTGGCACCATGAGCCTCTGGTCCAGGATTTGCTTCCTGGATGTTCCATCTGCTGCTGGGAGCAGCTCACTTGGGTTTGGAGTGAACACAGATGGGATGTGCCAGGCAAAGGGACCCAAGGATCCTCCAGGATGCATTTTCCAGCTGAATCCCAGGCTCCCAGGAGGAGCCAGGGTGATGAATTCACCCTCCCAGTGCCCTTTTGAGCCTGGGAGTTGCTGTGAGATAAGGAAAGGCACGGAGACATGAACTGGCTTGTCCCACATCCTGCTGGAAAACTGGCAGGAGAACCAGGAACAGAGCAAGGTTCTCTTCTTCTTCTTGCAGCAGAAAATTCCAGAAAGCTGAAAATTCCACTAAAAGCTAAATTAGCTTTTAGTTATTGTCAGCCTTCTGGGTCATCCTCATTTCCACAGGGGACAACTGTGGCACGACCATCCTCCTCATTCCCCAAGTGACAAAATTCCAAAGCTGAATCCCAAATTCCTTTTATTGAAGAAGGTTCATTGTTTGATAAATTGATTTTATTGCTGATTTTCACAAGGATGCTGACCTAGACTGACATCCCATTCCCACCAGGAATAACCCCTCAAACCCCCTCCAGGACTGGAGGTTTGCATGGATAAAACCCAAAATTCCAGCTGTATCTCCAATTCCTTTTATTGGAGAAGATTTATCATTGGATAAATTTATTTTATAGCTGATTTTCACAAGGATGAAAATGTGGAGCAATGCTGTGACCCTGAGCACCCAGACCTACTCTGGCATCCCATTCCCACCAGGAAAAACCCCTCAAACCCCCTCAGGAACACATCAGGCTGCTGGACAATCCTCCCTTCCCATCATTATTTATTAGCAGGAGGTCAGAAGAAACTCCTGTGCCAGATTTCCCCCCAGAACTGGGAAAACTCTGGACTACTCCAATTAATTTGGAAAATGCAGCGGGATAAAAGCCATGTGAGCACAGAGACAACCAGACCTGGCTTCTGCAGGTATCTCTCTTGATGAGAGGTAATTATATCCTTCTAATTAATTGTTGGCTCATGGCAGTGAAGGCCTGACTTGCAGGGACAAGTTGGAAAGAGGGAAGAAGCCCTGGGATGGGAAGCAGCGACGTGGGAGGACCCAACATTCTTTTCCCACGTGGAGGAGCAGCAGGACGTGTTAATTCAGCTCTGGAATTTCACTCCCAACCTTTTATGGTGAAAAAATGAGGCTCTCCTTGGACTTTGCAAATACATGTCCCGAAATCCAAGCTGTGCCTGAGCTCCCGGCCTGGCTGCCGCTCGCTTGGATGTGCTGAGCACGGGATATGCAAAAATTTGGGAAGCTCAGCTCTGAGCTGCAGGCTCCTGGAGGCTCCCAGTGCGAGCTGATGTCATGGTTTGATCTGAGGACAGCTTCTCAAGGCTCTGTCTTGTCTCCCCAGTGAAATAATTCATTTTTAATCCATCCAACGAGAGTTTTGGAGGGATTTATCCTCGCTCCTGCTGCCAGGCTGTTCTTAAAAACCCAGAAATCCTGGATCCAGCTGATTTGTGGGGTTTGGAGGTGAAGGGATGGAGCAGCAACTTCCTGCAGGTTCCCTTCAATAATTCTTTTACAATGCACATCCCACCAAGCTGGGAATGAAGTGAAGCCCTCGTTTTCTGCAGCCTGCCAAGAATTCCTTAATTCCTTAATTCAGTAAACAGCGGTGTAGGAAGGAGAGATTTCCAACCTTGAATCATTCCTGTGGAGACAGCTGACAACAAAAGCAGAGCTAGAATGTGTTAGAAGACCAGTTGGGCTCTTCTGAGTCATTTAATTAGAGCGAGGAACTTTCCCTGCCTATGGAAATCTCGGGGTGGAAAGGGTGTGAAACTTGCTGTTGCCTAATTAGCCTGGCTCGGAGGGGAGTCCGAGGCTGGGTGAGATCCACACTTTTCACACTTTTCCAGAGAAATCTGATTTAGGAGCTGCTCAACTGGGAGATGTTCTCACTGTTCTGTGGAAGCCCCAAATTTCTGACCAGCAACACCATCCATCCGTCCATGCTGGTGTTGTTTGAGCTGCAGCTCCTGGAAATGTCTCATTTTTCCACACAGCACAGCAGCAGCTCCAAGGAAGCAGAGAAAGGGAGCAAAGCTCTGCATTTCATCTGCTGGCTGCAGGCAGAGCTGCTGAAAATCCAGGCCAGGGCCCCCGTGACCCAGAAATGTCCTGTTTGACCCGGGGCTCGGTTGAAATCTCATTTTTGTGCAGCCTCCCTCCAAGAGCTCCTGGAGAGCAGCTCCTCCCCAAGCCAATGCCTCATCAGGGATTGCTGCCTCCACAATTTGAGTTAATTAGAAATCTGGGAATCTGGGAGCGAGGACTTGCTGGAGCAGCTTTTGCTTTCGCAGCCATCGGGAGTTTCCTAAAGTGGAACATTTGCTGCTCTTATTCTTTAGCTGCCCCATTCCCATGGATCTTGCATCTCCCAAATCCCAGAAAAATTATTCTCCCAGAGGATTTGCTTTGCAGGATCTCTCTCCAGTCCTCACTTCTCTGGTTGTCTCTGCTTGGTGCTTTCCCCTCATTGCCATCCTGCTTTTCCCCCCCTGAAATTCCTGAGGTTTTTCTGCAGCTCAGAACTGGATTAATCCCAGCCTGGCACCCTCCAAGCTAAAGCTCCCAGCCCCACAGATGCTGAAATGCAGCTCTGAACTCGTCCCCACAACTTTATGGTGGGAATTGTTGTGCCTGGGGGACAGAAAACAATAAAAAGCAACACCCGAGCGCGTGAAGAGTTTCAAATGGCTCCCAAAAAATTCCTGCAATGTTTCCAAGGGTCTGTGCTGCTGTTACTCATTCACACAGGCAGGAATTACAAATATGTGTGCACAGCCAGGAAAGCTTTGGGTCACCGAATATTTGAGGCTTGGAGTGGATTGAAGGGGGTTGGGGGAGGAGAAAAGCTCAGAACTTCCTCGAGATAACAAATCCACCTTGGTGGTGCCGCAGCCAAAAATGACTTTTATTTCCCATTCACTGAGTTTTGTGCTCTTCAGCAAAAATTCCCAGCTGCTTTGCCTTCAGGGAAGTGGGAGGAATGGGTAAGGACAT
This sequence comes from Catharus ustulatus, assembly GCF_009819885.2. NCBI lineage: Eukaryota > Metazoa > Chordata > Aves > Passeriformes > Turdidae > Catharus > Catharus ustulatus. The sequence continues at coordinate 38,070,337 of NC_046227.1, read as the reverse complement.
GCAGTACTGACCTAATCCTGTGCACTTTTCCCTGGAAGCTGCTCCCAGCTCCTGCCTTTGGCCCCCAGCACCCACTGGGATCAGCCAGAGCTGGGTGAGGAGTGGGGATTGCACAATTCCACTCGATTTTTTCCAGCCCACAATGGGATGCAAGCAAAAGGATTTCAAAATTCCTTGTGAAATGAACTCCATCCTTTGACTAAAAATGTTCCAAGTTTACTCATTTCCTTTCCATTTCAGAAACTACATTATAAATAAATCTTGGAATTTAATATCTCGTTATAAAAAGAGGTTAAACCTGAAAGTTGCAACCTGAGCGCAGAATTTCAACTCAGCAAGTTCCTAATACCAAATTCCACTGAAATCCAGGAAGTCCTGCAAAACAAGCTGCCTTCAGCATATCAATATTTCTGATGGAAAACCATCCTGTCAGAACATTTTTATGCTGCTCCAGGCTAGAATTCCCTAACAAACACTTTCCCTGTCTCCCCAGCAACTGGCACTGCTGATCCTGGGTGAGGAATTTCCATAGTTAACCTGCAGGAAGCTGAAGGAAATCTTTTTGTCTGTAGGATATTCTCCAACAAGATGTAGGAATAATTTCTCTCTGAGCCAAAGCAGAAGAAATTCAATGGGATTTCTCCAGAAATGTCTATGGATCTTCAGGCCTAGTTCAGATTAAAGATCAGAGGCAAATCAATCAATGCAACAATCAAATTCCAACGGGGATCTGAAAAAAACCAACAAAAAACCTTCAAAGCAAATCTTCCTTGTTGTTGAAATCCCATTCTGTGTTATCATCCAGATTAAGGACTCATAGGCTTTGATCCCACAAGTCCTCCCCGAGATGTTTGTGCTGATTTTGTATGAGCCTGGAATGCACAACAGCAGCAGGGATTTCGACAAAACTCCAGAATTCCAGCTGCAGGCTGGAGTTTTGGCTGTCCCTGTCCCACCATGCCAAGGCAGGGAATGTCCTTGAGCTCAGTGTGATTTCATGGATGGCAGAGCACCCCCAACGTGCAATTTGTTCTTCCTGCGAGCGCTAACAAATCATAAATATGGAACAGCAGAGCGGAGCTGCACGAGATCCCTGCGCTGTGCTTTTCCTCTTTGGATGCATTTATCCAAAAAGGAATAGTTGTGCTGCAGGGGAGGTTTGATCTGAGTGGGTCAAACAGACAGAAGGAACAGCCTGTCTGCACTTGAGCCCTCACAGGAATCTCCTTGTCCCATCCCTGGAATGTCCCAGCCGGGTTGGACGGGGCTTGGAGCAGCCTGGGATAGGGTGGAGTGAGATAAGCTTCAAGGTCCTTTCCAACCCAAACCATTCTGGAATTCACTGATTCTAAGTGGCCCCAGAGCATTTCTCTGCTCCTAAAGGATGTTTCCTATTCCCAAAACATGAAGCTTTTCCAGAGGCAGAATTCAGAATTCCGAATTCCCTGCCCTCCTTGGCTGGGTGATGTGATGGGAAGGGAGTGATCACTTCCAACGTGTCCTCACTTATCTGCTGCTGACTCCTGCAGAAATCACTTCTCCACCGAATTATCCCTCTGTAGAGGGAGAGAACCTCACATCTGCCATCCCCCTGTGGATAAATGCCTTGGGACAGCCTCTGGACACAGCCCAGGAGCTGCAAACCCTGGGATGGGATTCCATCCTGCTGTGAGTAACACCACCACAGCCAGGATTTTAAACCACCTCTGTCTTAATATCCCGCCTTCATTAAGGGCTCTTAAAAACATTTTGGCTTTGGGAAAGCTTTGCCCTCAGCTCCAAAAACTTGGAATAGCTGAGCTTTTGTTCTCATGCGAGGTTTAGCACCCAAGGACCTGTCAGTCAGGTGAGGGAGACTCGCTGGTGTCTCGAGCTGATTTTATGGATTTATGCAGCGCTGGAGTCACAGCCGGATTTCTAAATGCCAAAATAGAGATTATAAGAGTGTCAAGCTTCATTTTGTTTTCAGTTCGCAGCTAATTAGCATTGATTTTCATGCCGCTGTTCCTGCACGGTATTCCACCGACATCACGGAACGGGAGAGGCTCGTTCTCACCCTGCCACCGTGGATTTTGAACAATCCTTGGAACAGGAGGGCTTTGGGGTTTGGGTTTGGCAGGGTCTGAGCCGAGCTCCCCGAAGCTGATTTCTCCCAAAGTGAGAATTCCCTGGGCTGGCTGTGCGGTTTGTGATTTGAAATCCTAACGCGGGAGTAGCAGGAGCTCCTTTTCCAACATCTGCAGAGAGTTAAGGATGGGGAATGATCCCTTAGCGGGAATTAGCGGGTATTTGTGACCTCAGTGCCTCTCTGCTGTCAAACAGGGCTCAGCTCGTGGCATCTCGGCTAGAAATAATCTCCTTTCATCTGTTAAGAAGTTGAATAAGACATTGATAACAAATAGAGATAACAAATGGGTTTGCGTTCAGGAGAAGAGTGGCCCTAAACGAGGTGGGGATTCCACACTGGCCCCAACGAGCTGCAGATGTCCCTCAATAGATGCTCCTTGAGGTGGCAAAATCCAAAAATAAATCAAAAACCAACCAAAAATAAATAAAAATCAAATCAGACGTGATCGTGGAATCAATCCCATATTCCCAAGGGAGCCCGCGCTTCCGCCACGCAGGAAACACGCATTTCCTAATCTGCAAATGCCTGACCTTAAACCTTGATAATGTTCTTTTAATGTGCCTTTAGCTGCACACCAGCAGCGCAGAGGAGGGGTGGGATGTGTAAAAAATCCATGTTTTATGTATATTATTCAATATATTCAATATTTTCCGTGGATGCTGTAGTGGTTGGTATTGCAGGGAGAGAGATCTGGAGAGCAATTTTAGATTTAAATCATCAAGCAGTTATTCTGAAACTAAAAGCACTTGTTCTCAGCTGGTTTATTACAGTCACAGAAAGTGCTCAGGCAGATTATTTGTGAGGGGAGAAAAATGTATTTTGATATTCCCATGAAATCTTAGATGGGATCAGGAGTCATTACCGCGCCAGTCCCAAATCGTGTGTGTGTTGTTAATATACACATCATTATTTCTGGGAGGGAAAGAGGAGAAACTGTGAAAGGCTCTGATCAGATCTGGAGGAAAATGGGGAATTTGAACGAAGCAAAGCGCAAAACTCGGCCCTACAGATCAGAACTCCGGACTGCGTGTGAAAAATCAACCCCCACCGAGTTATCCCCGTGGTTATTGGGAATTGGGAGAAGCATTAAACTTAAGGGCTTGACATGAATAATGGGTTTATGGGGATTAAGGGATCTGGAGCAGCTTCCCCAAGGAATTCCAACAAGCTGGCGGCTTCCAAGGATTGTCCCCAGCGCCCCAAGCAGCAATCCCTGGGGATGGGATGGGCTGGGTGATGCTGGCAGCCAACAAACCCTGCAAAGATGGAATCACAGGAGCTGTGATGGAAGCTCTCTGCTCAGCACCACGTTCAGGTTTCCACATTCCAAACATAGCTGGATGCAGGAGGATTTTCCACGGGAGCTATGTGAGGAAATGTCCCCTGCAGGAGCCCAGGGGAGAGCGATTCCTCCCCTGAGGGAGCACCAAGGGATGGGCAGGATCAGCGCTGGCTTTGGTCCATCTTGTGTCCCTCTTGTGCCCATCTGTGCCCAGTGGATTGTCCAGGAGATGTTCACACCCAGCTCCCACTGAGGATGAACAAAGAGATCTTCAAACTCCTCTCCTTAGATCCAAGATATTCCTTGGTTGGATTCCCAAAGAGCTCAACCCCACCTTCCCTTACCCATGAGGCTGCCTTGTGTTCCAGTGTGGAGCAGAGGGAAAGGCAGAAAAATCAGGATTTTCTCCCTTTGGAGGACACCTGAGGGGGTTTACACAACTTTATTTTTCCAGATTTATCTCCTGTTCCAACACTGAACAAAAGGGAGAAACTCAGCTTCTCGTGAGCATTCATTTTCTTCACTGCTTATTCCTCCCATTTTTTAAAAGAGCTGGGATGGATGGAGATGGTAAAGGAGCAGCTTTTAATTTAGAAACTTAAAAAAGAGATGGAAATGAGTCTGCTCCAGGGCCGTACAAATAAGGCACACACAGCAAATTTGAGTGTTTTGCACATGCTTTCCAAACAGAAACCAATTCTTTGGAAATGAGTAATTTGACCAGCGAAAGATGTGACACGTCGGAACAAACCCCAAAAATATCAGCGCTGAATTTTGAAATGCCATATCTGGGATTCTCCCGTGTGAGTCAGGGCAGCGTCTCCAGCAGGCACGAGCCAACCTCCTTTTTGCAGGATGTTGTTTTAAAACTTGATGAATTGCTCACGTTCCGGGCCAGGAGCGACACGGGCTGGGTTCACGACCTGGGTGACTCAGGAGATAAAGCCAAGGTTTCAGGGAGGCCACCCCTGTGTCCGGCTGCTCCAGGCAAAGCCAGAAAATGAGGATGGAAGATGGAAGGGATGCAGGCTCTGTTCCAACCCCTTTTCCAGCGATCCACACGGAGCCATACGGGGAAAGAGAGCAGCTCTTGAGGGTTTGAGTGGCTCACAAACCATCCCTTGTTCAGGGCTCTCCTTTCGGCTGAACCTCTGCCAGCTCTGCTGGGGTTGTGTCCAGGATGGGAACAAACAGGAGGATGTTGATGTTGATCGCTGATCCCTGCTCTTGGTGACAGGGACAGGGCTGAGGGAATGGCTGGAGCTGTGTCCGGGCATGTTTAGGGTGGGTATTTGGGGAAAGTTCTTCCTGCAGAGGGTGCTGGGCACTGAATTCCTCAGGGAATGGGCACATTCCCGAGGCTGGCAGAGCTCCAGGAGTGCTGGGACAACATTCCCAGGGGTGCCCGGGTGGGATTTTGGGGTGTCTGGGCAGGGACAGGGGTTGGATCGATGATCCTTGTGGTACCTCCCCACACAGAGTATTCCATGGTTCTGTGTTTTGAGGGAAAAGCCCTTTTAACCTCCATCACAAGCACCATCCCTTCTTATCTTTTCTCATCCTTCCTCAGCTCTGCTCATCCTTTTTCAGCCTTACCTTCTCATCTGTCTCTCATCTCTCCTCATCCCTTCTCATCCTTCCTCATCTCTCCTCATTTCTCCTTATCCCTCCCCACCTCTTCTCATCCCTCCTCATCCTTTTCCAGCCCTTCCTCCTCATCCCTCCTCACTCCCCTCAACCCCCTGCTCTCCCCATCACCCCCCATCCCACCCTGAGGCACTGAGCACCCCCAGAGGGACCCCGCACCACCTCCGGAGGCCGCACAGCCGCGGATGGCGCAGTTCCCTTTCCCAGCGCGGACATTTACAGCCAAACTCCATCAATAAAAACCCCGCAGTTCCCCCTCCAACCCCTCCCTCACGGCCCCCATCGCTCTGAGGGCCGCCCCTCACCGCCCCTAGGGGGCGCGCTGCCCCGGCGGCGCGCGGCGAGGGGGGCGTGGCTCGCGCGGCGGCGGGCGGTGATTGGCGGGCGCGAGGCTATAAATAGGGGCGGGCAGCGGGGGGACAAAGCAGTGAGCGCGGGACCGGCGGGCGGGCGGCGGCGCGTCCGCGGCTCTGCCTCCTCCACCGCAGCGCCTTTATTGTGTTTCTCACATTATTTTTTTGCCTTTCCGCGAGGAGCTCGGGTGTGGTTTTTTTTGCTGGGGTTTGAATTATTTTTTTTTGGATTTTTTTTTTTTTTTTCGTCTTCTGTCGTGGCCGGCCGGAAGGGACTTAAGGGGAGATCAATGAAGGAAAGAAGAGCGAGCCAGAAGTTATCGAGCAAGGCTGTGATGGATCCCAACCAGAACGTGAAGTGCAAGATCGTGGTGGTCGGGGACAGCCAGTGCGGGAAGACAGCGCTGCTGCACGTCTTTGCCAAGGATTGCTTCCCCGAGGTGAGCGGGACGGGATCGGTACCGGGATGGGAACCGGGATGGGGATGGGCAGCGGGATCGGTACCGGGATGGGGATGGGGAGCGGCACCGGGATCAGCCCCGGACCGGGCTGGGGAGCGGCACCGGGCCAGGATCAACCCCGGGCCGGACTGGGGATCGGGATCAGCCCCGGGATCGGGATCGGCACCGGGCCGAGCTGGGCAGCGGGATCAGCACCGGGCCAGCATCAGCCCCGGGCTGGGCTGGGGATCGGGATCAGCCTCGGGATCGGGATCGGCGCCGGGCCGGGATCAGCCCCGGGTTTGGGGTTCGGGATCAGCCCCAGGCTGGGCTGGGGTTCGGGATCAGCCTCGGGATCGGGATCGGCGCCGGGCCGGGATCAGCCCCGGGTTTGGGGTTCGGGATCAGCCCCGGGCTGGGCTGGGGTTCGGGATCAGCCCCGGGCTGGACTGGGGTTCGGGATCAGCCCCGGTTCGGGATCAGCCCCAGGCCGGGCTGGGGATCGGGATCAGCCCCAGGCTGGGGTTCGGGATCAGCCCCGGTTCGGGATCAGCCCCAGGCTGGGGATCGGGATCAGCCCCGGGCCGGGCTGGGGATCGGGATCAGCCCCGGTTCGGGATCAGCCCCGGGCCGGGCTGGGGTTTGGGATCAGCCCCGGTTTGGGATCAGCCCCGGTTCGGGATCAGCCCGGTCTCCAGCCATAGGCGCGGGTTTAACCGGGCGCTGTCTCCCTCCGGCAGAGCTACGTCCCCACGGTGTTCGAGAACTACACGGCCAGCTTCGAGATCGACACGCAGCGCATCGAGCTCAGCCTCTGGGACACCTCGGGTGAGCCCCCCGGGATTCGGGCTGGGATTCCGCATGGATCCTGGGCAGAGATCCCGGTTCTGCCTGCAGGATCTCCGTGGGAGGGTGTGGGCAAGGCTCCGGGGTTGTCGGCATGGCAGGGGGATGTTCTCACCTGCCTGCATGGAAGGAGATTTTTGGGGGGCTCCTCACCCGAGGGAAAAGGTGTTGGTGTGCTGATGGTGAATTATTTCAGCTCACTCTGGAGCTCCTTGGTGTTTTACAGAACGCAACACTCTTCCTCCCCATGCTTTAGAGAGTCTTTACAGCTTTTAGACAAACCCTTTAGAATTTCTCTGATTTTTTGGGATGCAGAGGGAACCATCCTTTCCCCCATCAGGGCTTTTCATTCTGTGTTTTACCTGGAAGAAACCGGCTGAGATGGCTCAGAGGTTTGGTGTTTGGCTGGCTCCGCTCACATGTTGAGACAGGAGCTCCTCTAGATCCGCCTGTCGCTGATAATTTGGATAATTGGGCTGCACTTACAGCCAGGGGGTGAGGGAGCACCCCAAAATTGCTGCCTCACTGCTGGACAGGAGCGTGGGGAGCCAGAACTGAGGATGTCCAGGGGGGAATGACACCAGGAATCATTACCAGAGGTGTGGATCAACATCATCTGCAGAGCTGATTGGAAAAAAAAAAAAAAAACCAAAAAAACCCTGGAGGAACTTGGCAGAGCACACAAATCCTCTCTTTCTCTTTAAAGCTGAATTTGGACCCGGCAGTTTCTCCTCAGTGTGACAGCAGCTCTTTTACCAGGAATGAAAATGTTAATCCCTGTTTGAAAGAGGAGTTTAGGCGGCGGGTTGGCTTCCCTCTTGCTGTTGAGGAAATTATTCCAAATTCTTGCAACACGATTGCTGGGAAAAGGCAGCCTCTGCCCACAACCAGTATCAGCTTTGCTCTGAGCTGATTATTTTTTATTTTTTTCTTCATCTTATGCCAAGTGAGACTTGCAGATTTCTGGAGTATGTCTGGTTGGAGCTTTCATGCTGATTACTAAGCTGGCTGGAACTATGGAGCAAGGGCTTATTAAAAATTAATAGTTATTTTGGAAAATGTTATCTTTATTAAAATACAGCAGGCTGGAGATGGGAAGGTTTGGAATCTGTTTGTCAAAGGCTGGAGACACCCGTGGAATGAAATATTCTCTAGCACTTCAAAGGACAAAAGCAGTGGAAGAAAAAACACCTGCCAGCCTTTTGTCCTCTGTCCTGGAACTCAGAGAAAATGTGGTTGAGTCAGAAGCTTGAGACCAAGTGGGTGATTTGTCTGACACCCCCAAGTGAAGAGGAAATATTTGAAAGACCCAGTGCTTGGTTTTACAAAGTGTTGCTGAGTGGATCCTCTCTGGGACTCTGCATGAGGAATTTTGGGCTCCACGTTCTCACCCACTGCAAAAAACCAACCCTGCCCAAGCCCATTAACCCAGAGCAAAATCACATCAGAGATAAGAGACAGCAGAAGATAAGGGAGTGTTTTAACCTTATCTGAAGGTCTTGGTAATTTAATTTTTACAAGTCTTTGTCCTGGTCTTCTACTGAGTTAGAAGAGATGTCTGAATGGCATTTTTAAAGCAGGACTAAATCTAATTAACTTAAAAAGATGCTGTTGCAACACGGGGGAGGTGATGGCTGCAGTTTTTGTGGTGCTTGAATATCTCTTGGGAGGGGGGAAAAGATGCTGTTTAATTGAGTTTATTATGCTGCAGATCCTTCCAAGGTGACTCAATCAGCATTTTGTATTCATCCTTAACTCTTTTTTTAACAGGGAGCATTTAACAACCTTGCCAGTCAGTTCTTTGAATTAAAATTGGGTTTTGCAGTGAATTCTTTGGAAGGATGTTCTGCCACTTCCAACTCTTTTTGCTCACTGGGAAAATCAGAAAAACTCTGGTTTAAATAGTTCTGTTAGGGTGAGAACAGGCCCTGCTGCCAGTTTTGGTTCCTAATTCTTTATATCCCAACAACAACAATGAGTTTTTACTAGAGAACTTTCAGGTGTCATTCAACTGCCAGAAAAAAAAAAAAAATTGAAATTCATTGTGGAGTTGTTGTTGCATCTTGGATTTGCCCATAGGAATATGGAACAAGTAAGAGTGGAATGGAACGGGGAGGTTCATTATTCAAATGTTTGCTGGTGCTGTCTAGTTCTGCAAGTCATTAGAAGGATTTAAATTAGCCACAGCATTAAGGGAAGCACTTGCCAAGTTGAATTTCAATGGGGTTTGGGACTAGCAGCCCTCTCTCAAAGCAGGAATGTCTGGTTGCAATCTCACTACACCATAAATTACTCTGCTCTGTGGTAACATGTGGCACTCCTGAGCTGTTTGGGAGCTCTGTGCTTCTTGTGTGAGGTGGAATATTTAAAGTTTCTCCAGGTTAAAGCTTCATCTTGTACCTTCAGAGCCACTGTGAAGCAAAAAAAAAATCTGTTAGTTGCCTTTATCTACCATCTAATGTGCATTTATCAAGTTATTTTGGCTCCTTTAATATTTATATTTCTTGCTAGGACAGCAGCAGCTGTGGCTTAGAAATACCATTAATTGGGTGTACATACTTGTGTCTCCCTAAAATGCATTTTAGGGGTTTTCTTTATTGCTTGAACCGTGGCTACACCAATAAAATAATTCTCAACAGGCCCAGAAATACTTACAACTGCTGGGGATTAGCAAGTAATTAAATCCAGAAAGGCCTTGGAGCTGGGAGTCAAGTTGGTTTTGCTGGGATTTTTGTCTGTATACAAAGTACTCAGTGTCCATATAGAAACAGAAATTAATTGGGAAATTTCGTGCTGAAAGCTTTCAGGAGAAAGCTGAAACTTGGAGGAATTAAAGTTGTTAATTCCCCAAATTCCCTGGCAGCAAGGATTGCAAAAGAGAAAAAATCCATTTGCTGTCTCTGCCTCCTGGTTTTCTTGCAGCTTGGCTGTTGAATTTTGTGATTTTTCTGGTTTTAATTGCCCATTTTTGCAGAGTTTTCCTATTACTTTTACAAGAGGATTAATTAGAATTGATAGCTGGGAATGCCAAATGCCCTCCCAAAATTTTCCTTTGGAGATGTGACCACACAAAAAGCTGGGAATATTTTGATATCTCTTTGCAAAAACGAGGTGAAAATGCACCCCAGCCATTCCTTTTTTTTAGGTTTATTTTTTTTTTGGGATGGAGTAAAACCATGAGCACTGAAGGAGCTCCTTGGAGCAGCCAGTGTTTGGTGTTTTCTGTGATAATTAGTGAGCCCAAGGCTTTGGGAGTGAGAATGCTGCTGTTCATCTGTTGTTCTTTCACTTGACTGGGCTCCAAAAGGCTCCAGAGCCTAATTCCTGGTGGCTGCTTGCTGGTGTGGAAATAAAAAAGTCTTGCCTGTCACTGAGCCCTCCTGGCCTCAGGATGTGCAGCTCCAGCACCTTCAGCTAGTGCTAAACCACCCCAAAATTCAATATTCTAATGATGTAATTCTGTTCTTGATTATGTTTAAACCCGAGCTTGGCATCCCCTGTAAGGCCAAACCCAAGCATATTGCTGGGGAGGGGTTTTATTTCAGACTAAAAGCTGAATTTCTTTTGGACTCTGCATGAAACATAAGGTTTCAAAAGCAGATCATCCTTAATGCTGCAAGTATTTTTGGCTGAAATTACTGAAGCTGCCAAACAAATTAAAAATAAGATTAAAAAAAGGAGTGTTGCAGCTGGAATAGATGTCCAGCACAAAGGAAAATGAGCTACAGCCTTATCAACAACTCCTTGATAAAACTGCAAAACCACCCATGCTGTCCTTGCCAAAAATGTTTTATTTTGCAGGAACAGAATCCCAAACACAAATAGGCTTTTTTTTTTCTTTTTTTTTTCTCTCTCCCCACAAATACCATGGCTCCAGTTCCACATTCTCCTTCTGTTTTCGAGGGTTGGCAGGGCTTCAAAATGTGCAAAGGGAACATGAGAAAGAGGGAGCAGCCTGGCTGGGCTGTGCTGGAGTTGTCTGTTCAGACTTGAGCGAGCCTCATTCCTCACATTCCTGCCTTCTGAGGGTTTCTCTGGGCAAAGCCATGGAAATGCCAGCTTGAATAGGCCTGCACAGTGAGGGCTGCAGCCCCTCTTTATTTGTTCAGGAATAAAGGTTGGGTTATAAATGAGAGCAGGAAATTTCCCTTTGTGGGTCCTGCAGCTCAGAGAGGAGTTGAAATGGGCTCTGTTTGTTCTAAAAGCTGGGGAAAATCCCTCCTAAACTTGCTGAAAGTGCTTTTATTCCAGCTCAGAAATAGAAAATCAGAGAAAGGGGGTGGGGAAAAAAAATAAAAAAAAATAAAAACCTTGGAAGCAAAGCAGCTCCAGCTGCTGGGGCTGGAGGTGAGGGCTGTGTGTACATAAATACATCTCCTGGACATATATGGGATCCCTGGAGCTGCTGAGTGAGCCCAGAGGTATTTGTGTGAGGAATGAGTTTCTGGGTGAGGCTTTGCTGAGACTCCTTCCCATGAAGGATTCCCTGGGTCCTGCCCTGGCTTGCTGGAGCTCAGGGAGATGTGGCAGCGCTTTGGTGGCACCCAGGTGGCTCTTGGTGGCACTTGGGTGTTCTGTCCAGGGTAAATAAGCCAGCCCTGGGGCTGCAGGGTGAATAACCAAGCCTGGGGTGCAGGACAGAGCTGGAACGGCCCTGCTGGAGATCCTGGGGTGTAATTAGCAGTGGAAAATGCTCATTGATAGCTGCAGTGAGTAATTAACTCCGGGTCACCTGGCTGAGGTCTGTTCCCAAGGTGTCATTTGTGCTGAGTTCAGCTGCAAGTGGGGTGTGAAGAGTCCTTTGTGGCAGCTGCCTCTCTGGCAGCTCGGCATCGTTTACAGATTTGAGCACTGGAATTAAATCCTTCTTCACCAAATTACCTTCTGCTGCCTACTTTGGTAATGCTTCACTCCCCGTGAGTTATTCCTCATTTCAAAAACAACATTCCTGGCATTCCTGCCTGCTTCACACCATTCCCTGCTGCAGCAGTGGGCTGTCTGTCAGGGAAAAAACCTGAGGAATTCCTCTAATCCAGTTAATAACCAGAGACCTTACAGCTAGTTAGTTCTGGGGAGCTGGGAAATGGGTGGGATAAGGAGCTGATAACCCCCAAACTCCTGGAAATTGGGGTCTTGTGGTGGGTGTTCCATGCTGTGCTTTAGGATTTTTCATGGGGAAAACACAGAAATAAGGATGTGTGATGGGTGAGAAAATGAATTTTAAGTTGCCCTGTTGAGTTGGTTTAAATGCCCTTTTAAATGCATTAAGAAATGGATTTTCCTCAGGGAGCAAAGCTCAGCACAGTTAAGCCAAGCCTAATGGTGGTTGAGTGACTGCAACTTCTGAGAAAAAACAAAGATTTTTTTTTTTTTTTCTTTTTCCCTCCCCCAACCTGTTGCCAGATTCTCCAGATGATTAAAATACAATGTTTAACTCTGGACAGATTTTAACTTTCCTCATCGTGACTGTTGTTAAGGAAAACAGAAAACCCCTTCACAAGCACAAAGAGCAGCACTGTACCTACATCTGTTCCCCCAGATTACTAAATTAGCTTTGATCTTGTTGATAAAAATCTGGTTTATGGGCTAAACATAAACATTTATTGTAAGCTTTATTGGCTTACAGATTAATGAGGCTTTTTGTGACAGATAACTTGCGTGCCTGCCTACAGGATTGGGATTTTTTCCCTGCTGGAAATCTGTTTGCTGCAACAAGTTCTTGAATTTGAAGCAAGAGTTTCTTCTAAACGTTGCCAATGTGACAACTAAAGATGCTTTTTACACTTGGAGCTGTTTGTTTTAAATTAACTGTTAGGCAAATCAAAGCTGAGGGATTTCAAATCTGCTTTAGAAAAAGCCTTTTGGAGTTTAAAGATTTGGGCTGACCCCATTTTCCCTCTCCTTGGGAGCACCCTGAGTTTTTTTGGTGGGTGATGGATTGCTGAGGGGTTGACACTGAAATCCTCTCCATGGTTTCTGAGTGGCTGCAGGAAGAGGAAGAGAGCAATTAATGAAGATTTTGTTTGTTTTCCCTGCAGGGTCTCCTTATTACGACAACGTCCGCCCGCTCTCCTACCCGGACTCCGACGCTGTCCTGATCTGCTTTGACATCAGCCGGCCTGAAACCCTGGACAGTGTCCTAAAAAAGGCAAGTTTTGAGCAAGCCTTGAGCACAGAGCTCTGCTGGACAAGCTCATCTTGAAATTCCCTGCAGTGGTGCTGGAAAATTCCACTTTGTTCCCTCTAATGGAGCGATGACAGGAGGGCGCTTTGGTTTCAGGTCATTTGTTTGTTAGGGGTGGATGTTAACTGAAAACAAAAAATCTCACTAATGGACACTTGGAGCTGAAGGAAATTCTCATTCCTCAGCCCTGAGACAGCAAGGGATTGTTGAGGGTGGTGTGAGGTGCTGTAAGAAATTCTCTCACGTGTTCCTGTGACGGGATTGGGAAACTTTGCTGGGCTGTAGGGATGGCTAAAAATTGTCTGCTGGGTGTTTGGACCTGTGCCATGGCCTTACATAATTTGTGAGCTGGTGACAAATGGCTCTGGAAGCCACCAGCAGAGCCTGCAGTGACACAGAAATGCAGCCCTGCCCCAAGCCCTCCATGAGATCACTGATCTGAGCTTGTGTCAGCCTTCCCATGAGCTCAGACATGGAATTCTCATCACCTAGCTCTGTGTCCTTCCTTGGCTTTGGGCATGCCTCAACTTCACAGTGCTTTTGGGGCTTAATGACCTGAAATTCCTTTTTTTTTTCTTTTTTTTCTGAGGCTGGAGCCAGTGATTTTTGTCTCACTGGGACAAAGTGCCTTGCAGAGCTCTGAATAGCTTACAAAAATAATTCTAAACTACTCCCTCTGTGTCAAAAAGCATCCAGAAGTGTGGTTTTTCTGCCTCTGCTAATTCTGGCTACTTAATTCTGCAAGAGATTTGGGTTTTAAAGCAGATCAAGAAAAATTACAGCCTGAAGTTTTAGGGAGTATCATCTGGTTTGGATTATGGGTGAAAACAAATGAATTTTTCCCAAGTTCTGGCTGAGGGGCTCATTGCTGGGACAGATCTGGGATGGTTTGGGTGTGGGAATGCAGACATAATCCCCCAAAATCTGTGATGGTTTAGGTGTGGGATTGCAGCCATAATCCCACATTCTGTGCTGGTTTAGGTGTGGGAATGCAGCAATAATCCCACATTCTGTGATGGTTTTGGTGTGAGATTCAGCCATAATTCCACATTCTGTGATGGTTTAGGTGTGGGAATGCAGCAATAATTCCACATTCTGTGATGGTTTTGGTGTGAGATTCAGCCATAATTCCACATTCTGTGCTGGTTTAGGTGTGGGAATGCAGCCATAATCCTCCAAAATCTGTAATGGTTTAGGTGTGGGAATGCAGCAGTAATCCCACAGATCTGGGATGGTTTAGGAGCCATAATCCCACAAATCTCTGATGGTTTTGGTGTGGGATTCAGCCACAATCTCACATTTAGCCCTGCTGGTGCTGTGGCTGTGAAGGTGGGGACAGCATTTCTGCACCTGGCTGGGTGTGAGAACCAGCAGCTCTGCAAACCTTTGCTCCTGTGGGTAAACAATGTCATTCCCTGCTGATTAGTGAGCAGTGGAATTTATGAGTGTGTGAGATAGGGAGATTTCATCCTTGACCAAGTTCTTGCTGCAGCTGACACCTTCAAAAATCACCTGCAAGGCAAACCCAACCATTACATAAAAACCATTTCAGCGTGGAACATCGTGACTAAACTTACACCCCATTGCTTATCTGGATTTTTAAACACCTCCCAACTCCCAATTTTGCAGTGGAAAGGGGAAATCCAGGAGTTCTGCCCCAACACCAAGATGCTGCTGGTGGGCTGCAAGTCCGACCTGCGCACCGACGTCAGCACGCTGGTGGAGCTCTCCAACCACAGGCAGACCCCCGTGTCCTATGACCAGGTAGGTGCCACCTTTTGTCCCTCAGGAGTTAAAATAAACCCTGTTTGTGTCCCTGGACCCCTCACTGTGGCCAGTTTTTTACTCACAGTGACGCCAGTGCAGGCTGAAATTCAGATTTGCGTCTCTGGTGTGGGTGGAGCTGGGTTTGAAAAATGTTCAGGACTAAAGGGAATGGGTTAAAAACTACTCAGGACTAAAGGGAATGGGTTAAAAAATTGTTCAGGATTAAAGGAAATGGGTTAAAAAACTGTTCAGGACTAAAAGGAATGGGTTAAAAAACTGTTCAGGACTAAAGGGAATGGGTTAAAAAACTCTTCAGGATTAAGGGAATGGGTTAAAAATTGTTCAGGACTAAAGGGAATGGGTTAAAAACTGTTCAGGACTAAAGGGAATGGGTTAAAAACTGTTCAGGACTAAAGGGAATGGATTAAAAATTGTTCAGGACTAAAGGGAATGAGTTAAAAACTGTTCAGGACTAAAGGGAATGAGTTAAAAACTGTTCAGGACTAAAGGGAATGAGTTAAAAACTGTTCAGGACTAAAGGGAATGAGTTAAAAACTGTTCAGGATTAAAGGGAACGGGTTGAAAAACTGCTCAGGACTAAAGGAAATGCTGCAGCCCCACAACACATCATCAATTCATCCCTTTAAACATTATTTTTTTAGTTTGCAAGTTGCTTTTTAGGTGAGTTGTAAAATGATTTCCTGCTTTCCTGTGTCTGCACACACCAAAAATGCACTGAAAGGTGACACATGCTGTTTATTCAGTGACAAGTTGAGGAAATTGCTGTCTGCAGGTTTGAGTGGTGTTTGGCTTTGGAATCATGACATCATATTGGAATATATAATGTCATAATTCTGATATACCTGTCCCCAATTCCTTAAAAATCACCTTGTGCCTCCTGCTGAAGGGATGAGGGACAGATGAGTTATTTCCTGAGCTCTTTGCTCTTGGGGAAGTTTGGAGGCAGGCATTAGGGGAGGGAAAGGGAAAGGAATCAGGTCATGGGAGAGAGCAGGGAAACTGCAGTGCCCTGAGCCTGCTGCATTACTCACACTGTGTGATCCCTGCTGGCAGCTGAGTCACCCTGTGGGAGGGACAGTGGCACCTCCAGAGTCACCTCAGTGACTTCAGCACCCCCTTTGGCTTGTTGTTTCCCTTTTATTTTCCAAACCAGCAGCTCCTGATGCAGCTTGGGAAATGGCAGGGCTTTAAAATCAAGTTTTTTTCCATGAGAATGATCAAAAATCTGCTGGCATTGGATTTTTTTTTCCCTGGATTCACAGCTCAGCCTGTACCCCTGAGCAGCAGGACTCAACCAAACACAAAGCTGCTCCTAAAATCCCCTTTCCTGGCTAAACCAAGCTGGAATCAGCTTTGCCACTGCTCTGAGCTGCAGCAGGAAGCACAGGGAGGGGAAGGACAGGGTGGTGACACCCTGCTGCAGCCTCCAGCTCCACCTGAGCAAACATTGCAGTGGGAGTTGAGATCTGGAGCTGTGGGGAGGGCTGGTCCTGCGAGCTCCTGCTGCCTTATCAGCCTCTCCCTCAGCACTGATAAGGGTGGCTGCATCACTGCAGGGCAAACCAGATTGCATTTTGTAATTTAGTAAAGATTCACCCCTCAGAAATCAAATTCCCTTGGAAGAACTCCCAGGTTTGGTTTTTTGTTTATTTGTTTCTTTTTTTTTTTCCACATAATGCTGTGTTGTGTTCCAGTAGCAAAATCAAGGACGTGGGTAAAGATTCATTGCTCACAAATCAAATTCCCTGGGAACAACTCCTGTTTTTTCTCATAATTCTGTATTGTGCTCCAGTGGCAAAATCCACCAAGGATACTGAGCTGTTGTCATCTGTCACATGTTGGGTGGTTTGCTTTGTGCTGCTGGAGCAAATATTCCTGCTTTGAATTCTTAAAATCCCAAAAAAGGGCTCCTACAACCCCTCATGTTCTTGTTCCCTTTTTTTTTTCCCCCATCAGGAAGTTGATGGAATTATCCCAGAGCACATTTCCCTGAGAACTTTGCCCTCTTCCTGCAGCTCTCACAGGGCTCTGCTCATTCCTTGAGGCACAGAATTTCTCTTTGGAGTTTTCATATTTCAGTCTGGAAACTACCAGATTTCCCAGGGAATTCCCAGATTGAAGAAAAGGCCTCACTCAGACAATTTTTACAGTCTTTTATTTGCAGTCACTTCTCCCCCAGTTTGTGTTTGTCAGCACAGCAGATAACTTGGACACTTGTGTAACAAATCAGCTTTGGGTTTTCCAGGGAAGCAGCACAGAGCTGGGATTGTGAGAATTGCTGAAATTTTGGTATTGATCACATGTTCCTTTTTCTCATCCCCTCAGGGTGCAAAAATGGCCAAATTCAAAATAAAAAATGGGTTCCTATAAATCCTCATGCCCATTTTCCTTTTTTCCCCTATCAGAAGTTGATAGAATTATCCCAGAGAACTTTACCAGGGCTCTGCTCATTCCTTGAGGCACAAAATTTCTCTTTGGAGAATTCAGATTTCACTCTGGACCCTTGAAACTCCTGGAAGCAAATCTCTGTTTATTTTCCCAAATCAGCTTTGGGTTTTCCAGGGAAGCAGCACAGAGCTGGGATTGTGAGGATTGCTGGAGGTTTCGCTATTGATCACATGTTCCTTTTTTTCATCCCCTCAGGGTGCAAAATTGGCCAAATTTAAAATAAAAAAGGGGCTCCTACAACCCCTGATGTTCTTGTTCCCATTTTTCCCCTATCAGAAGTTGATGGAATTATCCCAGAACACATTTCCCTGAGAACTTTAACAGGGCTCTGCTCATTCCTTGAGGCACAAAATTTCTCTTTGGAGATTTCAGATTTCAGTCTGGACCCTTGAAACTCCTGGAAGCAAATCTCTGTTTATTTTCCCAAATCAGCTTTTTCCAGGGAAGCAGCACAGAGCTGGGATTGTGAGGATTGCTGAAGTTTTAGTATTGATCACATGTTCCTTTTTTCCCACCTAAGGGTGCAAAAATGGCCAAATTTAAAATAAAAACTGGGTTCCTATAAATCCTCATGTTCTTGTTCCCATTTTTCCCCTATCAGAAGTTGGTGGAATTATCCCAGAGAACTTTAACAGGGCTCTGCTCATTCCTTGAGGCACAAAATTTCTCTTTGGAGATTTCAGATTTCACTCTGCAAACTGCCAAATTTTGCAGGAAATTCCCAGATTGAAGAAAAGGCTTGGACACTTGTAACTCCTCCTGGAAGGAATTCTCTGTTTATTTTCCCAAATCAGCTTTTTCCAGGGAAGCAGCACAGAGCTGGGACTGTGAGGATTGCTGAAGGTTTTGCTATTGATCACATGTTCCTTTTTTTCATCCCTCAGGGTGCAAATATGGCCAAATTTAAAATAAAAAATGGGTTCCTATAAATCCTCATGCCCATTTTCCTTTTTTCCCCTATCAGAAGTTGATGGAATTATCCCAGAGCACATTTCCCTGAGAACTTTGCCCTCTTCCTGCAGGTCTCACAGGGCTCTGCTCATTCCTTGAGGCACAGAATTTCTCTTTGGAGATTTCAGATTTCACTCTGGACCCTTGAAACTCCTGGAAGCAAATCTCTGTTTATTTTCCCAAATCAGCTTTGGGTTTTCCAGGGAAGCAGCACAGAGCTGGGATTGTGAGGATTGCTGAAGTTTTGCTATTGATCACATGTTCCTTTTTCTCATCCCCTCAGGGTGCAAAAATGGCCAAATTTAAAATAAAAAATGGGTTCCTATAAATCCTCATGCCCATTTTCCTTTTTTCCCCTATCAGAAGTTGATAGAATTATCCCTGAGAACTTTAACAGGGCTCTGCTCATTCCTTGAGGCACAGAATTTCTCTTTGGAGATTTCAGATTTCACTCTGGAAACTGCCAGATTTTGCAGGAAGTTCCCAGATTGAAGAAAAGGCCTCACTCAGACAATTCAGGTTTTTTAGATTTATTTATTTGCTGTCCCTGAGCTGCTTTTCTCTCCCAGTTTGTGTTTATCAGCACAACAGATAACTTGGACACTTGTTTGAGAAATCAGCTTTGGGTTTTCCAGGGAAACAGCACAGAACTGGGATTGTGAGGATTGCTGAAGGTTTTGCACAACTTGCTGTTGATCACATGTTCCTTTTTTTCCTCCTAAGGGTGCAAAAATGACCAAATTTAAAATAAAAAATGGGTTCCTATAAATCCTCATGCCCATTTTCCTTTTCTCCCCTATCAGAAGTTGATGGAATTATCCCAGAGAACTTTAACAGGGCTCTGCTCATTCCTTGAGGCACAAAATTTCTCTTTGGAGAATTCAGATTTCACTCTGGACCCTTGAAACTCCTGGAAGCAAATCTCTGTTTATTTTCCCAAATCAGCTTTTTCCAGGGAAGCAGCACAGAGCTGGGATTGTGAGGATTGCTGAAGTTTTGCTATTGATCACATGTTCCTTTTTTATCCCCTAAGGGTGCAAAAATGGCCAAATTTAAAATAAAAAATGGGTTCCTATAAATCCTTATACCCATTTTCCTTTTCTCCCCTATCAGAAGTTGATAGAATTATCCCAGAGAACTTTAACAGGGCTCTGCTCATTCCTTGAGGCATAAAATTTCTCTTTGGAGAATTCAGATTTCACTCTGGACCCTTGAAACTCCTGGAAGCAAATCTCTGTTTATTTTCCCAAATCAGTTTTTTCCAGGGAAGCAGCACAGAGCTGGGATTGTGAGGATTGCTGGAGGTTTTGCTATTGATCACATGTTCCTTTTTTTCATCCCCTCAGGGTGCAAAAATGACCAAATTCAAAATAAAAAATGGGTTCCTATAAATCCTCATGCCCATTTTCCTTTTCTCCCCTATCAGAGATTGATAGAATTATCCCAGAGCACATTTCCCTGAGAACTTTGCCCTCTTCCTGCAGGTCTCACAGGGCTCTGCTCATTCCTTGAGGCACAGAATTTCAGGCTTGAGTCTGGAAACTGCCAGATTTTCCAGGATATTCCCAGATTGAAGAAAAGGCCTCACTCAGACAATTTTTACAGTCATTTATTTGCACTCACTTCTCTCCCAGTTTGTGTTTGTCAGCACAGCAGATAACTTGGACACTTGTGTAACAAATCAGCTTTGGGTTTTCCAGGGAAGCAGCACAGAGCTGGGATTGTGAGGATTGCTGAAAGTTTTGCACAACTTGGTATTGAGCACATGTTCCTTTTTTTCCTCCTAAGGGTGCAAAAATGGCCAAATTTAAAATAAAAAATGGGTTCCTATAAATCCTCATGCCCATTTTCCTTTTTTAACCTATCAGAAGTTGATGGAATTATCCCAGAACACATTTCCCTGAGAACTTTAACAGGGCTCTGCTCATTCCTTGAGGCACAAAAATTCTCTTTAGAGAATTCAGATTTCAGTCTGGAAACTGCCAGATTTTCCAGGAAATTCCCAGATTGAAGAAAAGGCTTGGACACTTGTAACTCCTCCTGGAAGGAAATCTCTGTTTATTTTCCCAAATCAGCTTTTTCCAGGGAAGCAGCACAGAGCTGGGATTGTGAGGATTGCTGAGGTTTTGCTATTGAGCACATGTTCCTATTTTTCAAAAATGGCCAAATTTAAAATAAAAAAAGGGGCTCCTATAACCCCTCATGTTCTTGTTCCCATTTTTCCCCTATCAGAAGTTGGTAGAGTTATTCCAGAACACATTTCTCTGAGAACTTTACCAGGGCTCTGCTCATTCCTTGAGGCACAAAATTTCTCTTTGGAGATTTCAGATTTCAGTCTGGAAACTGCCAAATTTTCCAGGAAATTCCCAGATTGAAGAAAAGGCTCGGACACTTGTAACTCCTCCTGGAAGCAAATCTCTGTTTATTTTCCAGGGAAGCAGCACAGAGCTGGGACTGTGAGGATTGCTGAAGTTTTGCTATTGATCACATTTTCCTTTTTTTCATCCCCTCAGGGTGCAAAAATGGCCAAATTTTAAATAAAAAAAGAGCTCCTATAAATCCTCATGCCCATTTTCCTTTTCTCCCCTATCAGAAGTTGATAGAATTATCCCAGAGAACTTTAACAGGGCTCTGCTCATTCCTTGAGGCACAAAATTTCTCTTTGGAGAATTCAGATTTCACTCTGGACCCTTGAAACTCCTGGAAGCAAATCTCTGTTTATTTTCCAGGGAAGCAGCACAGAGCTGGGATTGTGAGGATTGCTGAAGTTTTGCTATTGATCACATGTTCCTTTTTCTCATCCCCTCAGGGTGCAAATATGGCCAAGCAGATTGGAGCAGCCACGTACATCGAGTGCTCAGCCCTGCAGTCAGAAAACAGCGTCAGAGACATTTTCCACGTCGCCACCCTGGCGTGTGTGAACAAAACAAACAAAAACGTGAAAAGAAACAAATCTCAGAGGGCCACAAAGAGGATTTCACACATGCCTGGCAGGCCAGAACTGTCCACAGTGGCCACAGACTTGAGAAAGGACAAAGCCAAGAGTTGCACGGTGATGTGAAGGAGCTGGGATTTCCTGCAGGAGGAGGAGGAGGAAGATCCAGGAGGGGTTTGGAGCTCAATGAAGTCACAGCCACAGGGTGTTTAAAATGTTGGTTTTTTTTGCCAGTGCTTTCATGGAGATTTCTGCTGTTGTGTGAGACTGTGCTGAAGGACTGAGCAGCAGGGAGAGACACGTGGCATCAGGAATTTCTGCTGAAGACAACACCAAAAAAATGAATAATAATGATAATAATAAAAGGGAAAAAAATGTTTGAATGTGCTGAGAGAAGAGAGAATGGTTGGGAAAATAACCCTGCAAAGGAGAGATGGCATGGACAGTGGATGTTTGTTTTGTGCTCTGCTCCTGGATGCTACCACTTTGATTTCATTCAAATAATACTTTAATGGGATTTTTTTTTTTTTAAATGAAGACATTATTAATACACCCTTCTCATTAAGGAACTACCCCTGTGACCTTAGAGTTGGTTTTCCAAAGGATTTGATCTCATTTTTTTTTATTTTTAGTAGCTGATTGTGAAAATGGAGAGGATACCAAGGCCTGTGTGTCACCTGGAGGGAAAATTTTGGAGAATTCTGGAGTTTTGCCTATTTGATCCACGGTGGGAATGAAGACAAAGTGTTTGAGGATTCCCAGAATTTCTGTGGAGATGAGCTGGATCAGATTTGGGGGGGAGGGCAGTTGCTGCAGGTTCCTCTTTGTGGTTGTGGTGTGGAAATGGTGCCAGTGCTGGTGTTCTGTGTGCTGTAGGTTCAGCTGGGAGGTGCTGAGAGCTCTGATGACAAATGATCCATCCTTTTCCAGCCCTGTGTTCCTTAAGCCTTACTCCCCACCTGGGGAAACCCCAAAAAAAAAATCCCCTTTGGGCTTCTCCCAGCCCATGGATCCCACAGGAAACGCTGTTCTGGGATGTAAAAAAACAAAACAAAAACAAAAATAACCCCTCAAAAACCTGCAAATGAGCCAGCAGAGCCTTTTGTGATGCTCCTCATTTTGGGGAGGAAATGGGGTCTGAAGAACTGTGAGGCCTTAAGGGGTCCCCAGTGGGAACTGGATCCTGCCTTTAGTTTTTAGGATGAACACAAAAAATATCCCCCAAATCCTGGCATGGGGTGAACTGGTTCAGTGCAATTCCCCTTTTTTGCTGTTGTTACACTGAATTAAATCAGCCTTTTCCAATGGTTTGCAGCTCCTCCTGACCCACCCAACTGCCCCCAAAGGAAGGAGACAAAGCTCTGAGCAAGGCTGGTTTTTGCTTGTGGAGGACAAGCATTTCATTGCCAATGCTGATGCTTCATTTTTGAAGTGTTTAAAAA
This sequence comes from Catharus ustulatus, assembly GCF_009819885.2. NCBI lineage: Eukaryota > Metazoa > Chordata > Aves > Passeriformes > Turdidae > Catharus > Catharus ustulatus. Next base: position 38,047,893 of record NC_046227.1, on the reverse strand, counting down.
AAGCTCTGTTCAAACTGGTGCAAAGGTAAAGATGAACTCATCATTCAATCTCAGTTCTGTGTGAAAAGAAGACAAATCTCACTCGCATTCTGGTTATTTCCCACAAAAAAAAATTAAAAAAAAAAGACATTTTTGATCACCATAATAAGCTTTTAACTGATGCAACAGTGCTCTTAGGGCAGTATTACAAAATAGCTGGTAAGTGCTTCTTTCTGTATTTAAATATTGTGGAAAAAATAAGTTATAACTGTTATAAAGCAGGACATTCATTACTTTTTTTTTTTTAATTGTTGAAGTCACTTTGTATGTTTGGTTAATGTTTCTGCAGTATTTATTAAAATACCATTTTTTTTCTTTGAATTAAAAAACAACAAAAAAAGGAATTTTCTGGTCATGGAAATGGCCTTTGTGTGGTAGTTCATTAATAATTGTGTGTTTAATTGTGCTGGGGTTGGAGTAGGAATCTTTCTCTTGCAACAGCTTTTTGAGCATTCAGTTTTCCCCTTTGCTGTGGGTTCCTTCTCAGAGCTGTTCCCAAAAATGCCAGAGGCAGAGGAGCAAAGCAAACACGTGGGGGTTGCTTTGCTTTGCCTCTCAAGCTCAATTTTCACATTTTCAAATTCAGCTTTCAGGTTGTTCCTTAGAGAAAAGCTCATTCCCAGCCCAGGGCTGCTCCTGCTGCTGGCAGATCCTTGGAGTTCTGAGTTGTTCTGGAGTTCTAGAACCTGCAGCTCATCCTGCCATGCATCCAGGCTGGAAATATTGGAATTTTCTCTCTCTCTGGATTCCATTTCAGAATTCCCAGCAGTTCATTCCCTGTTTTTGGGACTGCCCTGATGTTCCCAATGACCAGCAGCTCTGTAATTAGTGACTGAGGGGTTAATTAATGATCCAAACTCTGCCTGTCCTCACCATCTGAAGGTGTTTTTGGTGTTTCCATCTGTCCCTGTTGCTGTCACCACTGAGATCCTTGGAATTCTGAGTTTTCCTGGAATTCCTGTGCCCTGTTGGGACACAGAACCTGCAGCTCATCCTGCCCTTCATCCAGGCTGGAAATTTTGGAATTGTCTCCCTGTGGTGATTCCATCTCTGGATTTCCAGCAGTTCATTCCCTGTTCCCTGGCACTGTTGCTGGCCTTGGTCTGCTCAGGAGCTGTTTTAGTGCTCTCTGTCCTGCTCAGGAGCTGTTTTAGTGCTCTCTGTCCTGCCCAGGAGATGTTTGGTGCTCTCTGTTCTTCTCAGGATGAGTTTTGGTGCTCTTTTTCCTGCTCAGAAAAATTTTAATGTTCTTTGTCCTCAGGAGGTGTTTGATGCTTTGTCCTGCTCATTTTCCGTGGTGCACAGCAGGGGATGGATGGATGGATGGATGGATGGACAGACAGCTCTGCCTCAGGGCTATGAAAACCCCTTCTCCTGCCCAGAGCAGCTGTGGCTGCCCCTGGATCCAGAGGCAATTCCAATTCCATCCCAAACCCCCCCCAGGTGCTGAGGACACTGCCCATGGCTGTTGTCACCTCTCCCTTTGTCCCTCTCTGCTCCCACTGTGACCCCAACACGCCCAGGGGGAGCTGCTCTGGTCCTTCCTCCTGCCAGGGGCAAACATCCACTGGGGAGGAGATCAGAGATGGTTTGTCAAGGATTGAGATGGTTTGTGAAGGATTGAGATTGTTTGTAAAGGACTGAGGTGGTTTGAAAAGGATTGAGGTGGTTTGTAAGGAATTGAGATGGTTTGTAAAGGACTCAGATGGTTTGTGAGGATTGAGATGGTTTGTAAGGACTGAGATGGTTTGTAAGGAATTGAGGTGGTTTGTAAAGGATTGAGATGATTTATAAAGGTGAGATGGTTTGTAAAGGATTGAGATTGTAAGGACTGAGATGGTTTGTAAAGAATTGAGATTATTTGTAAGGACTGAGGTGGTTTGAGATGGTTTGTAAAGGACTGAGATGGTTTGTAAGGACTAAGACGGTTTATAAAGAATTGAGATGGTTTGTGAGGACTGAGATGGTTTGTAAAGGGATTGAGATGGTTTGTAAAGGATTGAGATGATTTATAAAGGTGAGATGGTTTGTAAAGAATTGAGATTATTTGTAAGGACTGAGGTGGTTTGTGAGGACTGAGATGGTTTGAGATGGTTTGTAAAGGACTGAGGTGGTTTGTAAGAATTGAGATGGTTTGAAAGGACAGGTGGTTTGTAAAGAATTGAGAGGATTTGTAAAGGACTGAGATGGTTTGTCAAGGATTGAGATGGTTTGTAAGGACTGAGGTGGTTTGTAAAGGACAGATGGTTTGTAAAGGATTGAGGTGGTTTGTAAAGAATTGAGATGGTTTGAGATGGTTTATAAAGGATTGAGATGGTTTACAAAGGACTGAGATAGTTTATAAAGAATTAAGATGGTTTGTGAGGACTGAGATGGTTTGTAAAGGACTGAGATTATTTGTAAGGACTGAGGTGGTTTGTAAAGAATTGAGGTGGTTTATAAGGAATTGAGATGGTTTGTAAAGGACTGAGATGGTTTGTAAAGGATTGAGATGATTTATAAAGGTGAGATGGTTTGTAAAGAATTGAGATGGTTTACAAAGGACTGAGACGGTTTATAAAGAATTAAGATGGTTTGTGAGGACTGAGATGGTTTGTAAGGACTAAGATGGTTTGTAAAGAATTTAGGTGGTTTGTAAAGGACTGAGGTGGTTTGTAAAGGATTGAGATTATTTGTAAGGACTGAGGTGGTTTACAGAGATTCTGCCAAGCTGCAGGTGGCTGTTTTTGGTGCCTGGCCAGGCAGGGATGTGTTTTGTGTTCTGCTGGGGCTCTCTGTGCCCTGCTCTGCTGGCAGGGACGGGGTGCCAGGCCAGCCCAGGGGGCTCAGCAGTTCCAGCATCATTGATGTGCAAAGCAGGGACCTGCAAATCGCTCCCACTCGGGGATGCTCCGCTCCAACCCCGCAGCATCTGCTCCAACCACCCCAAATCGTGTTTAGTAACAAAACCCACTGCAGCCAGATCGCAGTCGGGAGGGCTGGGGCCGAACAAAGGCCCCCTAGCCCTGATTTCCATAACAGATGCGGCAGGCCATGCATGGCAGCAGCGCCTTTATTGCAGCTCCATCTGCATCCCCGGCCCTTTCAGCGCATTCATTACCGTGCCCGGCCTTTGTGGGCTCGGCAGGAAGGGTTTGTGTTTCATGCTACAATGCCCGTGCTAATGGCTTGGCTTGGGGGAGATTTTTTGGCTTGTTTTCCATTTTTTTATTTTTTTCCCATTTTTTTCCCTTTTTTTTTTTCCTTTTTTCCCCCTTTCCCCCCCCTTTTTTTTTCCTTTTTTATTTTCCTTTTCCCCCCTTTTTTTTCCTATTTTTTTTCCTATTTTTTTCCTATTTTTTCCTATTTTTTCCTATTTTTTCCTATTTTTTCCTATTTTTTCCTATTTTTTCCTATTTTTTCCTATTTTTTCCTATTTTTTCCTATTTTTTCCTATTTTTTCCTATTTTTTCCTATTTTTTCCTATTTTTTCCTATTTTTTTCCTATTTTTTTCCTATGTTTTTTTTCCTATTTTTTCCTATTTTTTCCTTTTTTTTTCCTTTTTTTTGCCTATTTTTTGCCTATTTTTTGCCTATTTTTTGCCTATTTTTTTTCCTATTTTTTCCTATGTTTTCATTTTTTCCTATTTTTTTCTATTTTTTTCCTAATTTTTTTCCTAAATTTTTTCCTATTTTTTCCTTTTTCCCCCCCTTTTTTCTTTTTTTTTCCTTTTTTCCCCCTTTTCCCCGTTTCTTTTTTTTCCTTTTCTTCCCCTTGTTTTTGCCTTTTTTTGCCTTTTTGCCTTTTTTTCCCCCTTTTTTTTCCTTTTTTTCCCCCTTTCCTCCCCCTTTCCTCCCCCTTTCCTCCCCCTTTCCTCCCCCTTTCCTCCCCCTTTCCTCCCCCTTTCCTCCCCCTTTCCTCCCCCTTTCCTCCCCCTTTCCTCCCCCTTTCCTCCCCCTTTCCTCCCCCTTTCCTCCCCCTTTCCTCCCCCTTTCCTCCCCCTTTTTTCCCCTTTTTTCCCTTTTTTGTTTTTGGTTTTTATTTTTTTGTTTTGTTTTATTTTTTGTTTTTTCCTTTTTCTTCTCTAATTTAGGTGGTAGCAGGGTGTTCATCCTTTCCCCTCCATGTGGCACAGTCAGGAAAACACCAGCAGTGCCAAATTCCAAATTTCTCCTCCTGGGCACCCCCAGGAGCCAGCAGGAACCTGCTCCTTTTTTTTCCCCCTTCCTTTTTTTCCCCATCCCCTTTTTCCCATCTTTTCCCACATTTTTCCCCAATATATTTTGTTTTCTCACCATGGCTACAGCTCCAATCCATCACTTTTTGAAACCCTCACTGGAGGTTTGACCGTGAGATTTTTGTGCTCTGGGTCTGGATCCTTTCCAGCCTTTCCAAACCATTTCCAAGATGCTCACATTTCCAGCACTCAGGGATAATAAAAGTAATTTTTTTTTTTAATTTAATGGAGAATAACTTTGCAGGGATCATTTGTGCTGTTTGTATCTGCAGCAGATTGATGATAACTCTGTTTTATCTCTCACAACCTGAGTTCAGTGGGGTCCATCCTCTCCCACTCCTTGATTTCCAGCAGGAGAATTCCCAGTTTGGTTTGGCTGCTGGAGCTTGTCCAGAGAAGGACAACAGAGCTTGGGAAGGGTCTGGAGCAAAGGAAAACCTGAGGAAATAATTGGTGTATTTATTTTTAAAGGGATGTTCTGTCTGTGATATTCCATATCCAATATATCCATCCCAAAAAATGTGAATTTACACCCCTGATGACAGCAAGGACAAGAAATCCCCCCTGTTCTGCTGCACCACCGAAGGTGCAGAGCAGAAATCCCAGCAATTCCCAGTTCCACACTTTTATTTCCCTGCTGAAATCTCCCAGCACAGCAAAGGCCACAAGGATTTCACTGGGGACAGGAACTGACTCTACAGAATTTAAAAATTCCTGTTTTTCAGAGCAAAAAAATAAGAAAAAAAAAATGAATTAAGCCCTCCAAAAGATCAGCATTAGAAACTTAAAGTTGATTTTTTTTTCTCTCTCTCTAAGCAGTGGCTGTGAATTTCTGAATTTCCAGTAGCAGCTTGCAGAGGGAATTTTTTCTCCCAGATTTTGCCTTGCCCTGGAGAATTGCTGCCCCCCACTTTTCCAGAGGCAGCTCTTCCAGGGATTGGGAGCAGGCTGGGCTGTGAGAGGTGAAATTCCATTTAAAATTCCATTTAAAATTCCATTTAAGATCCCTCCCAACCCAAGCAGTGTGTGGTCCTGAAGGGATTTTGGTGCCATTTGTTGGAAATGCTTTTCCAGTTGCATTTTTCACTGAGGGATCACACCCTGCATGGATCTAAGGGCTGGAATTCCAGGCCTGGAATCCAGAGCTCAGGGATGAGATGGAGTTGTCTGAAATTAAACCCCTGAGGAAAAGCAGATGAAATATTTGCTTTTATCCCAAATTCTCTGGCTGTTGTTACCTTGAAAGTGTCTCCAGAGCCTGCTCTGAATGGATATAAATGGAATAAATAATTGGAATAAATCTGGGGATTTTAACAGCTCCTTCCCCTCTCCCAAGCTCCTTGTGGCACCTTGGAAAAGCAGGGATTTCTTTTTCCAGGTGTTTTGCTGAAATCTTTCTGATTTCTCTGTGTTTTATGGACAGGTCTGGGTGTTTTCCCCGTGGATTTGTTCCCCAGGGAAGGCAGCAGTGCCTGTGGGATAAATAAATGAAGGGCAGGTTGGGCAGGTCCCTGCTGGGAGAGGTGGTTTGGGATTGGGAATTTGGAATTTGGGATGGGCTGAGAGAGCACCAAGATAAATCAGAGATAAATCAGAGCCAGTTCCCCCACTCTGGCTCTGACCTGGTTTGAGATGGGGCTGCTCCAGCAGAGAGAGAATTTCAGAATAACCAGGAGGAAAAGCTGATTCTGTGTGATCCATCCCCCGAGGTTTTCCAGCAGCTCTTCCCACTTTTCACATTTCTGCTCTGGGGGCAAAAAGGAAAAGCAAGGCTTGGCTTAAACCCTAAACCAGAGCTTGGGGTGAGTGAGCCAAGGCTGCACCATTTGGACTAAAATTTTGGTCCGAACCCAAAGTGCGGCTTATAATCAGGTGTGGCTTATATATGGACAAAGAGTGAAAAGTTGCTGTTTGAGTTTGGAGGACAGGTGTCTGCTGAGAAAGGCAGGAGCTTCTCTTTGAAATGGAGAATGTAAACCCCCTCCCTCCAAATTATTATCATTTTGAAATCAAGGGGCTCTCAGGCAAAGATATGGGAATTAGGAATAACAGTTCTTTTCTAGGGAAATTGAAATACAGCACTACAAAGAACAAACCCCAAACCCTGACACAGTCAGAGTACACCCTGACACCCGTCAGGCAGGGTGTTGGCAGCAGTCCCATTCCATGGTGGCTGCATCCTCCTGCAGTGACAGATGTGGCTCAGCTGGAGCAGTGCTCCTGTACAAGGTGCAGTTTCCCTCCGGAGCTCCAGTGGGGATGTGGAGAAATCCGGTTTTCCTCTGGAGTGCAGTGGAGAAAGGGGCTCCCTTAGTGTCCCAAAACCTCTGTTTTTATCTTGGTAAGAAATGTTGGGCTCTTCCCCCTGGCTGGAGCAACTCCCAATGGGATGCAGTAATTTTATCAGTGCCACAGTGGGACTCAATGGCCATGAGCAGAAAATGACTGGCTGGAGGAAGGATGGGTTGTGAAAAGATAAAGAACAATGCCCCAGCTGGTTTATAAACCATGGCCATGAACAGGAGATATCCCATGAGATAAAGAACACTGCCCCAGCTGGTTTATAAACCATGGCCATGAACAGGAGATATCCCATGAGATAAAGAACACTGCCCCAGCTGGTTTATAAACCATGGCCATGAACAGGAGATATCCCATGAGATAAAGAACACTGCCCCAGCTGGTTTCAATGGATGCCCATTAGCAGAATATCTCCCAGAGGGATCAGGATCACTGCCCCACCCTCAACAGATGGTGACAGAACAGACACCTTTTATCACACTCTGTGTTGTAATGTGCGGCTTGTAATCATGAAATTACTGTACATTTTACAATACATCAACCTGTTGCATATTCATAGTTGTTCAAGTACAGTTAAACTTTTTCTGAGAACTGTTTAACATGGCCACTCTTTGGGTTTGATTTTTTAGAGCATGAGTGGTTTTTGGCTTGTGGTTTTAATTTTTTTTTTCTTATTATTATTTTTTAATTTGGGTGGTGGTTTTGGCTTTTTGCAGCTGGTGAGTGTTGATAATTGTTGTGTCAGCTGCAGGGTTATTATTTATTTTTTATGGGCTGTTATTTTAACTAAGTGGGTAGTTTAAGCATAATATTTCTAAAAAAACTTAGATATAAGTTTTGCTATTAGAAAAACCCTATATTCGTACAGAAAAGCTATTTTAACATTACACATATAGTATTTATTCTAGTTGTGAAAAGCCAACAATGTTATATTCTTATAGCAGTTATTGCCATGCCAACCCCTCCAGCCCAGCTGGGGTGGCTTTGGGGACAAAACCCGGGCTGGGTTTGTCCCCAGGTGCTGGCACAGCTCAGCCTGGCTCCCTTGTCCCTTTTTCCAGAGAAAAAAAAGGGAGGCAGCAGCAGATGGTCCCTTTCTTCCTTCCCTTGCCTTGTTTGCAAAGGCTCTGTTTGACATTCCCGTGAGTCAGCTCCAAAGATTGCTCAGGGATGGGAGAGGTCCCCAGGCAGGGATGGATCCTGGAAAAAGCAGGGAGGGGTCCTGGAGGCAGCAGGAGCTCCAGGGAAGCCTCTCTGGGAGGCTGCAGGTGGAATTTGGGAATGGGGATTCGCTGGGATTGGGAGGATGCTCTGAAATAAAAGAGGGGTTTGAAGCGTTAAACGGGAAAATTGGAAATAGTCGGATGCGTTCCTAAGGGAAAATGAATTGAGATGGGAAAATACCTTGGTGTGTTGAATAGGAAATAAAGGAAATAGGAAATAAGAAATAAAGGAAACAGGACATAAAGGAAATAGGAAATAAAGGAAATAAAGTAGGAAATAGGAAATAAAGGAAACAGGACATAAATGAAATAGGAAATAAAGGAAATAAAGGAAACAGGACATAAATGAAATAGGAAATATATGAAATAGGACACAAATTAATTTATCTGAAGAGGTTTGGGTCCTGCTGGTCCATGGAAGGTGGCCCTGCCCATAAATGGGATGGGTTTGAAATCCCTTCCATCCCAACCCACCCTGGGATTCTGTGATGCAGCCTTCAGGAACAGCACCAAACAATTTTATTTTTATTTTTATTTTTCTTCCCCTGTGATGCAGAAGATAAGGAGGATTTCAGCTTCAGAGGTGTGAAACTCTGGCTTCTTTTCCAGAGCTGGATCTGCTCCCAGCCTGAGCTGGGATCAAAGGGCAGGATCAGGAATAAACCCAAGCACAGCCAGGATTTGTGGCTGATGGTTCAAACCAACACATCTGGCTGGGTTCATCATCCTAAAATCCCCAGAGCAATGGATCTCCAGGAATTCCTGTCCTAAAACAAGGACCCAACCTGCACAACTCAGGCTGGAATTTCCAGGCTCAGCCCCTGGACCCCTCACTCCACATCCCCTCAGGAATTTTCTCTGAGGATTTTCAGTTTATTTTGGAGCTGTGCATCCTCATGAATTAACCATGGGGCTGTTTGGATGGTGCTAAGTCGGTTGTTAAATGAGAGCTGGAAATTAGAGCTGAGCTGTGTAATTACATTTACAGATCTGCATCTCTGCACAACTTTAATGGGCAGATGTCAGGGCCAGGATGCATCTGGCTCTGGAAGCTCCAAAAGGAATTAATCCTGATTTGTTTCAGCTCCAGAGCAGGGAAAAGCCTCATTCCTGCTGCTGACAGACATCCCTGTTTCCATTCCTGGGAGGTGAGGAGTGCCACACCTCTGCTTCAATCAAGGAGCTAATAAATGAATTAATGAGCAGCTGGAATTAAATCTGAGGGATGCTGCTCTGCCTGGCAGGGTGGGTTTTGCTTTGCCCCAGACCTGAGCCCATTTTTCTGCTCCTTTTCTCCTGCCCAGGTGGATTTCCTGGAGGGCAGTGTGTAAATCATTTTTATCTCTGTTTACTCCCAGCTCATACAAAAATCAACATTCCTGGGGCTCCTCCAGGCCTGGCTTTGCTGTGTGTGGCCGTGTCCCTGCAGCCCCTGAGTGCATTTGGGAAAACCAGACCTTCCCCAGCCATGCTTTTCCTTAAACATCCTTTTTCCAGCCATGCTTTTCCCTAAACATCCCTTTTCCAGGCAGAACATCAGCAGAGGAGCTCCTCTGAGAGTCATTCCAGACCTTCAGATGATGCAGTGAGAGGGGAAATAAAAACATTCCAGACTTCATTTGCTTCCATGAGCAAGGCTGGAGGAGGCTTTTCCCTGGCAGGAGCATCCCTGCAGCCATGGAAAACTGGGATAATAAATAAATCCCCCTCCTGCTGTGCCAGGACAATGAAATCAGTGCCACCAGCAGCCAGGCACATCTCCAGGAGGGAACACAGCTCCTCCCCTCTGTCCTTGTCCTTTATTCCAAGATAATCCTGAGTGCCTGGATTAGTTAGGCTGGGCTTGGGTTGGAGCCTGGCCTGGCTCTGCAGTTTAAAATCAAGCCAAAAACCTGCATTTGGGGGGGAAAACAATGAGAAGTTTTCCTCTGGCTCTTTCCAGCAGTGACTTTGGATCTCCCTTCCCACTGGGATGCAGATTTATTCCCTTCACAGGAAGGTTTGGGGTGGAAAGGACATTCCAAGGTCACCCCATGCCATGGGCAGGGACATTCCCACCAGCCCAGGCTGCTCCAAGCCCCATCCAATCTGGAATGGGAGCAGGGAGTCACATCCATCACCTTCATTCATTCCATGAATCCTGCCACTGATGGATGGGCAGCAGCTGGGAAGGTGCAAAAAAAAAAATCCTAAAAAAAAAAAAATTAGAAAAATAAAAAGAAAAAAAAAATCTTTTGATGTCCTGCTGCTGTTGGGAGTGAAAAGAGTCCTCCAGGTACCTTCCAAATTCCTGCAGATCCCCATGGATACACCCAGGAAGACATGGATGGTGACATGGATATTCTCATGGATATTCACCAGGATATTCACCAGGATATTCACATGGATATTCACATGGATATTCACATGGATATTCGTGTGTACAAGTGGGTCAGGAAATCCCCAAGTGTTTTTTTTTTTAATGGATTTCTTTGGAAATGACCTTTTCTTGGTGGTTCCCACCCTGCCTGAGCTCCTGGAGAGCTGAAATAGGAAAAATTGAAATAGGGAAGCACAACTCTTGGGGTTCCACTCTGAGCTGTTCCCATCCCAGTCAGAAAAGAGCAACTGGAAATGTCCAAGGCCAGGCTGGGAACAAACTGGGATGGTGGGAGGTGTCCCTGCCAGGATGAACTTCCCAGTCCCAATCCAAACCTTTCCATGGTTCCAAAAATCATTCACTGTTTCTTACACAAGGGATGGGGATTCCAGCACTGCCCTGAGCCTTTTCCAGGAGGAAATTCCTCCCAAAATCCACTTGAACCTCCCAAAATCCACCTGAACCTCTCCTGGCACAACCTGAGGTCGTTTCCTCCCTCCTCATTTTCATTTCAATATTCATCCCTGGTGAACACAAACATTCACACCCCTCTCTCATTCCAGGACTCCCAAAAATCCCAGAATCCTGAAGGTTGGAAAAACTCTCTCGGATCATGGAATTCAACAATTCCCAGCAGTGCCCCATGTCCCCAAGTGCCACCTCCACGGGGATTTTGTGGGATGGGGACTCCACCCTGGGCAGCTCTGCCTTTTCCAGGAAGAAATTCCCCCCTTATCCCACCCTGGAACAGCTCAAGGCCGTTCTCTCCTTCCTCATTTTCATTTTTATGGGCACACAGAGTCTGTAAATTCACCATTCATCCATCTTCACCTCTGTTAAACACAAATATCCATCCCTCTGCATCCCAAATCCCAGCTCAGGAAAAGCTCCTGGAGGTGCCCAAGAGGAGAAGGTGCTGCTGAAGGTCATTATTAAGGTCGTTATTAATCGCTGATTAATTAATCAGCCGAGTCACGACAATCCCCGTCCTAATAAAGCTGCTCTGATTGCATTTAGCACCTGCTTTAAGCCCAGCTTCATTAAGCTGGGACTGATGGAAGGGGAATCTTCCAGCAAGGACAGAGCCAGATCCTTCCCTCCGTGATGTTTTCCCACCAGGCAAAGCCATTCCAGCAGGAATTTCTTGCAAATAATTAATAATTATTAATTAATTAAATTATTAAATACATAAAATTATTAAATTAATTATTAATTAAATTATTAAATTACTATTCAATAAAAATTAAAATTTAAATAATATAAATAATTAAATTTATAATTAATTTATTAAATTAAATAATAAGGGTATTTTAACTGAGTTTTCAAAGCAAACAAACAAACAGCTCGTGATTGCAGAGCTCGATGGGTTTGGGGTTTTTTTTTCTCCTGAGAATTCCTCTGGTTTCAGCCCCAAGAATTCCAGAATTCCAGACGTGGAGCAGGTGCCAGGAGCCCATTCCCAGTTTTCTCACAGTTATCCATCAAACAGAGCCCAGCAGGAAAAGCAGAATGGGACTAAAACAGACATTTCTAATCGATATCCTTTGGATTTTTGATTTTTCCTTTGATTTTTTTCCTCTGGGGACACCTCCCACCATCCCAAACTGCTCCAAGCTTGGACACTTCCCAGAGCTTCTCTGGAAATCCCATTCCTGTCCCTCCCCACCTTCACAGCAAGAATTCCTGCCTAAAATCCCAATAAATTCCTCCTTTTATAGTTAAAAAATCGACCCCCCTGTGATTCCCAGCACCTCCAAATCCAGGATGGATTCACCCAGAGCCTGCTGAGCTCTTCCTTCCCTTTCAGTGGGGATTATTTTTCTTCTTTCTTTATTTTACTCCTGCCCAAATGGAATAATCCCTCCCAGAAAAAAAAAAATCCTGTGTGACCCCTGGGAGTAAAAACACAATTTCCCACTCATTTTTTTCTTTCTTTATTTCTTTTTTTTTTTTTTTTTTTTTTTTTTTGCCTTCTAGGAAAAGAAAAATAAAAATTAGATATTGGCATAAAAAGCCAAAAAATGCCAAGATTTCATCATTGCTGGGATATTCTGGTGGGGAAAGCTCAAGGAGCTGCCTGACCCAGCTCTGAACTTTGTTTGCAGGGAAAATTCAGGAATGGTTTTGGGGATCCTAAAAGTGATCCAAACCTACAGATTCTCCTCTGTGTGAGCAAAAAAAAAAAACCCTGAGTGTTCAAATGTTGGAAAATAAGATTAAATTGAGGAAAATCCCTTTTCTTTTCCATAAGGATGGTGTCATCATCTTTATTCTCCTGCTGCTGGATCCTTTGAGCCATCCTAGAACCAATCCCAAACCCCACAGAGGAGGAAAACAGATTATTGGGGCATCATTCCTGCTCCCCTCTACTTTCCAGCTCCATTTTACAATATTTAAAAATAACCCTTAAATTAGAAAAACTCCAACAGCTCCAGCCAAGGATTTAATCCCCAATTGGCAGTGGTGCTGGTGGAAACACTTGGGAATTTTGGCTTTTTTTTTCTTTCCCCAAACCACCAGAATTCCCATTTTAAAGTGTTCAAGGAGCTTTCCCAGGATAACTCATTTCTGGACTGGTTTAGGAATTGATAATTAATTGATAATTAATACATTTATAATGATCATTGAAGATGAAGTGGAACTCTGCTGGGTTCAAACTGGTTTAAATAAACCTCCAGTCAGGTTTAGCACCAATTAAGCCAGAGTGGGAGGTGTTTAATTGGAATTTTAGGGAGGGAATGGGGAATGGGAAACAGCAAATCCTGCCTGGAGAAGGCTCCAGCTCTTTTAAATGTCACCAAAAAAATGGAAGCTGAGATTTGCAAAACCCCAGCAGAGGCTTTGCTAAGCCAGGCTTGGGGAGCTGCTCAGACCCATCCCAGGGAAGCTCCCTCATCAAATCCATCCCTGGGTGGGAATTCCAGGATAAACCTGGATAAATAAACCTGGATTAATTCCTCTCTTTCTGCCAGCAGCATTTCCAGGTTTAACCTCGGGCTCAGCCACCACCAGCTGGGATTTCCACTGAAATTCAGTGCAGGGATATGACACAAAAATAAATATATGGTATAAAAATCCAACGGGTTTGCCCCAAACCCACCCCTTTTCCATCAGGAGCACGGCAGGGGAAGCACCACCAGGGATAAATTCAGTTTTTCCTGGCAGGGATTTCTCCCTGTGCAGAATTGCAGGGCCCTGCACGGTGTCATCAGGGCACATTATCCCTGGGGGAAGGCTGGAATTATTTTTGTCAGCTCGTTCCAACCTGTTCATTACCTGGGAGAGAATTTGGGGGAATATTTCTGCTGCTGCTGAGGAGAACTCTGGATTTATGGATGCAAGAAAAACACCTCAACAAAAGGAATTGTGAGCAGCTTTGCTTGAGCAGAGGTGAATTATTTTTTGTGAAATGTTTTTGCCCTCAAGTGGAAACGTTTGTTTTCTGTTTCCTGATTTTTTTTTTTCCTCTCCATTTAAATATGGATTTGCAACTCTGCTGTGATGAGATTTTCATTGGGCTCCTCCTCTCAAGTGTTGTTAAATCACCACAAATTGGAGTCTTCAAAGCACTTGGGAGAGAGATGAAATGATGAAATCCTGCATCCCAAACCTTCCCAAGGAGAGGGAATATTGCATTTGAGAGCTGCAGAGAGGTTTTGTTTTCAGACAGAGGGAGGGTGAAGGATGAAAAAATGTTCAGGGGATGCTGATGCTGCTCTGGGTGCCACAATTCACACAATTTCACAGTTCCATGACCCCACAATTCCATAATTCCACAATTCCACAATTCCATGACCCCACAATTCCAGGATTCCACAATTCCAGGATTCCACAATTCCAGGATTCCATGAATGTTTGGCTTCTCCTGGCTGTGTGGGCTGCAGGAAGATATTTAATGCAACTGGATTTAAGAAAAATCCTTTTATAGGAATAAATCCAAAGTGGGAATCAGGATAGAAACGTGGAAATAGTGACTTTATTTGGGATGGATTTTGGTGCCACAGCAAGACAATATTATTATTAATAATTTATTATTATCACTATAGTTATTAATTTATTATCCTTATCATTATTATTATTTCATTATTATCACTGTCATTATTAATTTATTATTATTATAATTATTATTAATTTATTATTATAATTATTACAGTTGTTGCTGCTTTTATTTTTATTTTTATTTTTATTTTTATTTTTATTTTTATTTTTATTCTTTTTTTTATTTTTTATTATCATTATTATTATCTCCTGACAATGCCAGAGGTGTTTGGGGGCTGAGCAATTGTGGATATTTCATGTTAGGATTAAACAGTGATGACCCCAAAAAGTGCCAGGAATTATTCAGAAAATCAATCTAAGCCAAGGAGGACAATTGGAATGTGGAATTATTTCATTATCACCCAAATTTTGTACAAAGGCAGCAGAGCTGAGTGGGTTTGCTCTGTCTGGGGCTGGGTAAAATCTCTTTTTTATCCATCTTGGATGGTTTATTCCAGAGAAAAATGTGATTTTAACCCAGATTTGGCTCAGGCTGTGACACCCCTTTTCCTCACACTCCCATTTCCATCCCACCAGGAGCAGGCAGAGATTTTTCTGAGCAAGTTCAGCTCTGTTCCCACATCCTCCCCAGCCCCTCCTGCCCTAATTAAGGCAGGATTGATTAGCTGGGATGTCCCTGGACATGGAGCAGCTGCCACCACGGGAGGTCCCACCCTGGGGTGGCTTTTCCAGGAGGACCCCCCACGCTTCCCCTCAATCTGGAATATTTTGGAATATTTTGGGAGGTCTCTGAACCTCAGCCAGAGCAGCCCTGAGCTCCTCCATCCTTTAGGAAAAAAAAAAATGTGGGAAAAGAAGAGAAATTGGATTGGGATTTGTGGGTCAGAGGAGCCTCATTATCCCAGGAAAACCACAAATCTGGGATTTTGGAAGGGATGAACATTCTGCTTCTCTCACCCAGGTGGGGAGTGGTAAATTCAGCTTAAATTTGAGCTAAACCTTCTCTTTTAGAGCAAAACCCAGGCCCAAACCCCTGGAGAATCGAGCCATGAGGATGTGCCCAGATCCCAAATCCAGATTTTGTCATTCCCAAACCCCAGCAGAGAGATTTCCTCGGGGATGGGCAGCCAGGAAATGAAATCCCTGGAAATGCCAGGCTTTGGGATGTGCTGGGAGGGAACTGAGCTGGGCTGGGAGCTGAGCTTTGAGGAAATCCTTAAACTGGGATTTAGGGAAGTTTAAAAGCAAAGCTCTGGGGTGGATCAGTGTTAATCCATCGGGGTTGTTGGGAGAAAAATGGAAAAGAGAGATGGGAAAAGAAGGATTAAAGCTCTGCTTGAAGGGGCAGAGGGGTTTATCAGCCCTGCCCAGCTGAGCCAGGCTTAGATTAAACCTGAGGAACAGCCCCTTCCAGGTAATTACAAACAGCAGCTGCAAAGTTTTTTTATCTCCATGAAAAGCTTGTCCACCCCCAGAATGGGAATAATTATTGAGGAAGGAAACTTCAAAAAGGAAATTGCACATCCACTCTGTTTTCCTAATCCCTAATTCCACATTTCTCCAGCAGAGAATTCTTTCCTTGGCACCTCAGAGCTGTTCCAGCCTCTGCCCTGCTCCTTCCAGAGAACCAAGAGGAAAATCTGCCCTTTCCAACACTGTTTTATTTCATTTTCATGTGAGAAAATCCCAATAAAAATCAGGAATTGGGGATTGAGCACTTTTGTGGCTCGGATTTTTTAAGAGCAGAGCGCTCCCAACTCTCTGCACTCCCTGGATTTGGAGCTGTCCAAAGGGACACCAAAAACTGAGGGCTCTAATTAATGATAAATTAATGATTACCCTCTCAATCCCTGAAGATTTTACCAGCCCAAGACAATCCACAAGGAGAAAAATGTCAAAATGCAACAAAAATAAAACTGCAAGAGAAGAGGAGCCTACACTCCTTTATTTTTTTTCTATGTATTTTGGGAATTTTTGGATTCCATTGGTTCTAATCCCTGTTTTTCCAAGGATTCCAAGGAAAAAAAAAAAAAAAAAAAAAGATTTTTAGGTTGGGATGCTCCTGGTTTATAATTTTCATTTATTTTCATATGAGACAATCCTGGTGAAACCAGAAATTGGGAATTTAGCACTTTTTGGGATCAGTTTTTAAGAGATCCTTCACTTTTTATTTGCCCCACAGCACAAGGGGATCTGGTTTGGAGCACCCTGGGGTGGTGGAGGATGGAATGGGATGGGTTTAAAATCCAACCTGGGATTCTGTGTCCCATGGGGATTGGAATCCTTGGAAAAACAGGGACTCCAAAAATTCCTAAAATACATTAAAAAAAAAAGGAGTGTAGGTTCCCCTTGCATTTTTTAGGCCACTAAAAGTTTCCTTTTGGAAATTCCAGGTTTTGGTTCTAAAACTGCACTTCACCCCACAGATTCTGCCTCCCAACCTGGGCTGTGATGGGGTTGGGACACCAGAAAAATCATTTATGGGCTTCTCCTCCTTGGTGATCCAGCAGGATTTACTCTCCTTTGGGAACACCCAGCGAAGTTTCTGCTTCACAGCCCCAATTTTCCAGCAAATCAGGGCACTGGGGAGCCCCCATGGAAGGCAGAAAATCCTGGGAATACCCAGCTCAGTTCTATTTCCCAAGGCAGGTGCTGCTTTTCCTGCAAGAATGGCTCATTTCCCTCAACCTCAGGAAAAAAAATCCTGGTGTTTTGGTGTTTTGTTCCCATGGAAAACAACAAACCCACCCTGGGATCCCATCCCATCACTCAGGTTTAGAACCAAAACCTGGAATCTGCTCCCATCTCCAAAAGGAAACTTTTAGTGCCCTGAAAAATGCAATATTTGTGCAGCCTTGTTCCCATCCCCTGTGCTGAAACAGCCCAGGCCTGAAGGGATTTTCTTGGCAGGCTCCAAGGAAAAGCAGGCAGGATTTATTGGCTCAGAGTGAAGCAATCCTGGGGTATCAGAGCCTGCTCAGCATCTCCAGCCCTGAGTGCAAACAAAGATTTGATTGTCCCTGTTTATCTGGGATGATTCATAAAGCAGCTCTTTGCTGGGAGCTGCAGGAAGAAAAATATTTGTGGGCTTTGAGCTGGGATTTTTTCTTTTTTCTTTTTTTTTTTTTTTAAATTCTTTTTTTTTGGTGAGGGGAAAAATTGTCCCAGGGTTGGATGTGGCTGGGGAAAGGTGGGATGGACACAGGGAGGAAATTTTAGGGGAAAACCCTTCCCTGTGAAGGTGGGGAGGAATGGGGATGGAATTCCCAGAGCAGCTGTGGACAGTGAAAAATGTCCCCCATGGCAGGGGATGGATGGGATAATTAATCCTTGATGCCTTTTCCAACCCAAACCATTTGGGATTCTGGAATTCTGGAATTCTGGATCTCAGCCCTGGTGGGATTGTGCACCTGGATGTGCTTGGCAAAAAGGGAATTTTCTTTTTGTCCCAGGAATGAGGAATTGGATGTCCCACTGCCAGGGGTGGCTTTGGGGTCTTTGGGATTGATTTTTTGGGATGTCCTGTGCAGGGCCAGGAGTGGGACTGGATGATCCTTGTGGATCCCTTCCAACTCTGATCATCCCATGATCCCAGCGTGGATTTGGGGTCTCTGCACACCTGGATGGCTCTGGCAAACAATAGGATGTGACCCAGAAGCTGGAAAGCCTCACAGGAAAGGAAATGACAGCATTCCCACCATGGAGAGTTAAAATAACTGCAGGCAGGAAACATCCTGGAGGGGCTGCAGTGGAAGAACATTGTCCTCAGGGGGAATTGTTCCCACCTGGAAGAACATTTTCCTCAGAATTGTTCCTGGAAGAACAATTTCCCACGTTGGGTGAATGGAGCTGGTGCCCAGAATGGGATCACCTGGCCAGGGGAGCAAGAAATCCCTGAGGGATTGGCAAGAGCTGGAGTAAATTATGAGCACACACAGCCCATAATATTCCCTCCCAGCTGGCAGGAACTGTTATTTATTTTCCCTGAGTGCAGGCTGGGGAGAATATTTATTTATTTGTTTGATTTATTGATCGGTGGTTTTATTACTGGCACAAAAATCCTGGTTCTGGAAGGATCTGGTGGCCCCACAGCTGTTCCTACTCCTAATCCTGTTCCTATTCCTCATCCTATTCCTGTTCCTATTCCTGTTCCTAATTTTGTTACTATTCCTGATCCTCTTCTTATTCTTGTTCCTGATCCTGTTCCTATTGCTGTTCCTAATCCTGTTTCTGTTACTAATCCTCTTCTTATTCCTGTTGCTAATCCTGTTCCTAATCCTGTTTCTGTTCCTATTTCTGTTCCTATTCCTAATCCTTTTCTTATTCCTGTTCCTAATCCTATTCTTAATCCTGTTCCTATTCCTGTTCCTGATCCTAATCCTGTTCCTATTCCTAATCCTCTTCTTATTCCTGTCCCTATTCCTGTTCCTAATTCTGTTTTTAATCATGTTCCTGATCCTATTCCTATTCCTGCTCCTATTCCTAATCCTATTCCTGTCCCTATTCCTGTTCCTGATCCTATTCCTACTCCTGTTTCTGTTCCTATTTCTGTTCCTATTCCTAATCCTTTTCTTATTCCTGTTCCTAATCCTATTCTTAATCCTGTTCCTATTCGTGTTCCTGATCCTAATCCTGTTCCTATTCCTAATCCTCTTCTAATTCCTGCTCCTAATCCTGTTTATGTTCCTAATCCTGTTTCTGTTCCTATTCCTAATAATTTTCTTATTCCTGTTTCTAATCCTGTTCTTAATCGTGTTCCTGATCCTATTCCTGTTCCTGATCCTATTCCTACTCCTATTCCTAATCCTCTTCTTGATCCTGTTCCTGTTCCTAATCCTATTCCTGTTCCTAATCCTATTCCTGTTTCTGTCCCTAATCCTGTTCCTGTTCCTACTCCTAATCCTCTTCTTATTCCTGTTCCTAATCCTGTTCTTAATTGCTTTCCTGATCTTATTCCTGTTCCTGATCCTATTCCTACTCCTATTCTTAATCCTCTTCTTGATCCTATTCCTGTTCCTACTCCTAATCCTGTTCCTAATCCTAACCCTGTCCCTATTCCTGTTCCTGTCCCTAATCCTGTTCCTGTTCCTATTCCTAATCCTCTTCTTATTCCTGTTCCTAATCATATTCCTGTCCCTCTTCCTGCTCCTAATCCTGTTTCTGTTCCTAATCCTGTTCTTATTCCTGTTCCTAATCCTGTTCCTATTCCTAGTCATTTTCTTATTCTTGTTCCTAGTCCTGTTCTTAATCGTGTTCCTGATCCTATTCCTAATCCTCTTCTTGATCCTATTCCTGTTCCTAATCCTATTCCTATTCCCACTCCTATTCCTGTTCTTAATCCTATTCCTGATCCTATTCCTGTTTTTATTCCTAATCCTGTTCCTGTTCCTATTCCTAATCCTCTTCTTAATCCTATTCCAGATCCAATTCCTGATCCTATTTCCAGTCACCTTCCACTGGTTTGCACCTGGAAAAGCAGAGGGCAGAGGTTAATTATGGAATTAATCAGGGAATGGTTTATTAACGGGGAGGAGCAGTTGATGGAAGCAGTTCCAGCAATCCCAGGGCTGTGCATCCAGCCAGGAATTCAGGGCACACCTGGAGATTCACCCATGGAAAAGCAGTGGCAGCACCAGAAATGCTTCCAGGCAGCCCCTGCTGCTCTCCCTCCCTTCCTCAGGATCTGTTCCCACCTGGAATATTCCCATTTCCCATCCTTCCCGAGCTCCTGAAAGTGGGAATTAATTAGCACTGGGAATTAATCTAAAGCAATCCTCAAACCAGCACTGCAGTCACTGGTCTGATTAATTAGCTGAGTTCCTTAATCATGCCTGAAGTGCCTGAAGATCCTGGAATTCCAGGGATGTTCCTCTTGCTGCAGCACAGCTGGAACCTGGGGAGGGATGGAGGAGCAGCTCATGTGGGATCTGTGCTTCCCAAATTCCCATAAAACAGGATTTATAATCTGTGCCAACCTTCAGAGCCCACCTGGCTCTGTTGGAATTCCAGGAATGTTCCTCTGGTTTCAGCTGAGGTGAAATCCAGAAAGAGAGGCAGGAACCACATCCCTGGGGTCTGTGCTTCCCAAATTCCCATAAAACAGGTTTCAATCCCTGTGCCAGCCTTCAGATCCCACCTGGCTCCCTCTGGAATTTCCAGGAATGTTCCTCTGGTTTCAGCTGAGGTGAAATCCAGGAAAAGAGGCAGGAACCGTATCTCTGGGATTTGTTCTTACCAAATTCCCATAAAACAGGATTTATAATCTGTACCAGCCTCCAGATCCCACCTGGCTCTGTTGGAATTCCAGAAATATTCCTCTGGCTGCTCAACCCTGCTCAGCACAGGAAAAATCCATGAAAAGGGGCAGGAACCACATCCCTGGGCTCTGTGCTTCCCAAATTCCCATAAAACAGGTTATAAATCCCTGTTTCACCCTTCAGATCCCACCTGGCTGGGCTTTCCCAAGGTTTTGGCTGATCCTAGGATTCTGCTCCTCCACCATCCTGCTCACTTTATTTCTGTATTTATTTAAATGGCCTCTGACTCCATGTAACAGAAAAAAAAAAATCCATGGAAAAACCTCCTTTCCCCAGGATTGCTGTTTTATGGCTCCTGGTTTATAGAGCTGTATTTTAACTCCACTTTTCCTCTCCTTTTGTTTGCCCAGCTATTGTGTTGGTTTATTGTGGGATTATTTTCCGTGTGGATTCAATTCTGCCCGAGGCTTTTCCTCGCTCAGGTGTTTCTGTGGCTCTGCCCTGAGGGAAAAATTCCCTGCACAAACAAGGATTGATTTATTGAACAATATTTACCAGATTTGCTGGAGGTTTAGCAGATCCTGGAGCTCCTGATGAGGGAAAAATCCTGGAATTTCTGCGTGGCTCAGTATTCCCCAGCTGTGTTTTACTGAGCTCTGTCCTTCCTAAGCTGAGCTTAAACCCCAGCCTGGCCTAGCCAGGGATGAACCCCCAATATTTGCAGTGCATCAATGATGTCACTGAGGCTAAGGGATATGGAATGATATTTTTCCCATTTTTCATCCAGTATTTTCTTAGCTGCCAACAGCCCTGACCCTCTGGGGTGGGTCAAACCTCATTCAAAAGTGCAGCATTCCACTTTTATTTTATTTATTCTGTGGCTAAAAACCATCTCCATGAGCTCCTTGTGTCTGTCCCAGAATCAGAAATCCAAATTAAAGCTGGAGGTGTTGCCCAGCTCCTCCTGCCTTCCACATGTGCCTGAAATCCTAATTTTTATGCCCACATGTTGGGTTTTTTAAAAATGTATTTACTCTCTCAGAATTTCATGGGATGATGCTGAGCCTTGGGAAATCCAGGGAATTTCTGCTCCCACCTGTACCTGCCACAGCTTTCCCCCTAAAAATCCTTTCCCACAAATGGCTCAGCTGTTGAAAACCCAATAAATTCCCAAATCTCTCCCATATGCTCAGGGTTGTTGGTATCAGGATTCTCATTTCATCTCCAGCGTGGATTTATTAACTCTCCTGCTTAATTACTCCTCGGTGAGGGGGGTTCCTGAGCTCTCCAAAGGCAAGAAAAGCATCAGGAATGGCCCAGCTGTGCTCCCTGCCTGCTTCCAGATGTGCAAATAAAGGAAATGCTGATGGCAAGGTGCTGTCCTAGCACACAGGAAATTAAATTAAATTAAATTAAATTAAATCAAATTAAATTAAAAGCACATCCTGTTTCCCAAACCTCACCCAGACCCTTCCATCAGGCAGCACCAGAATCGATGTTGGCATTTTAAACCTGGATTAATTTGAAAGATTCTGGGCTGGATAAAAGATGGGAAAAAAAAAAAAAAAAGAGATGGTGGTGCCATTTGAAGCTGATTTATTTTAATGAGATGCCTACAACGGCTCCTTGCATCTCCTGAGGATGGCCAAGTGTCAGGATAATGGTGCTGCATGCACATGGAGATAATTCCTTGGATTTGACACCTGAGAGTCCCTGTGCAGGGGTGGGAAGAGGAGAAAACCCCCAGGAACTTGTGGAGCAGGTGAAATCCAAGCCCAGCTCTCAAATCCCACTCCTGCAGCCAGGATTTGGGAGCAGGAACGTAAAAACCACCGAAAAAACCCCACCAAAAACACCAAAAAAACCCCAAACAAACAAACAAAAAAAAACCTGCAAAAAAAAAACCACCAAAAAACCCAAAAAACCAAAAATAAACAAACAAAAAAAAACCCAACCAAAAAAACCCCAAAAAACAAAACAAAAAAATCCCAAAAAAACTGTCAGAGCTGCCTGGAAATGCCAGGAACAAAATCCAGAGGAGAACAGGAGGGGGAGAAAAGGAATGGGGCAGGACCCAGCCCCAAGGGGGGCACAGGGAAATGAGAATTTTCCCCCAGATCAGGACCTGGGGCAGGTTTGGGGACTCCCAACAAACCCTTCAGGCTCTCACCCTCTTAAATCCCATTTTTTTCTCACTTCATCTGCCTGGAAATCTCAATCCTGGAAAAAAAAAAAACAAAAAAAAAACCTGCTGGATGGAATTACCTGAATCCTGTGCCTGTGCTGTTTGCATCACTTAGTTAGAAACATGAAGAAAATTAATTTTCTCGTGTTTGGCCTTGGTTGTTTATTAAATCTTATCTAAATTACAAAAAATTCAACACCACTTCTGGCTAAAAGTGAGCAAAACAGAGATGGACCCAGCTAGTTACAAAGTCTCTTAAAGCTAAACAGTTAATAAAGAATTGACACTTATATTATTGATACTTTTTTCATAAAACCCAAATATTTATGACTTTTAGTGCAGCACTAACTGTGCAACTAGAAACTATTGCCTGAAACCATTAAAAAAAAAAGAAAAAGAAACAACACCCAAAATTCTCCATCTTGTCCCTATTACCATATTATAAAAACCTCAAATTTAAAACTCTTCATGTGAATTTTTTTATTTAACCACACACCTGTGATTTTAACTCCATCACTTAAAATTTGGAAGCTTCTCCAAGGCCTCAAAAATTTTATCCTCCAAAAAGTCAGTCCCAAAAAAACCCAGAAAAAAAACCCCCAAATTTCCAGAATCCAACCCACCCAAGGGGAAAAGGAATCCCAGGATATTCCTCCAGAAAAATTATGGAATTGCCTGAATCCTGTGCCTGTGCTGTTTGCATCACTTAATTAGAAACATGGATGAAATAAATTTTCTTATTTTGGACTTAGTTGTTTATTAAATCTTATCTAAAAACAAAAAATTCAACAGCACTTCTGGCTAAATGTGAGCAAAATAGAGATGGACCCAGCGAGTTACAAAGTCTCTTAAAGCAAAACAGTTAATAAAGAACTGACACTTATATTATTTATACTTTTTACATAAAAACCAAATATTTATGACTTTTAGTGCAGCACTGTCCAACTAGAAACTATTGCTTGAAACCATAAAAAAAAAAAAAAGCAACACCCAAAATTCTTCATCTTGTCCCTATTACTATATGATAAAAACCTCAAATTTAAAACTCTTAATGTGAAATTTTTTTATTTAACCACACACCTGTGATTTTAACTCCATCACTTAAAATTTGGAAGCTTCTCCAAGGCCTCAAAAATTTTATCCTCCAAAAAGTCAGTCCCAAAAAAGCCCAGAAAAAAAATCCCCAAATTTCCAGAATCCAACCTAACCAAGGGGAAGAGGAATCCCGGTGGCTGCAGCCACAGCACACACCGAGCATCCTTCTGTTGCCATGGATATCTCCCCAAAAAACCCGGGGCAAACGAGGCAATTAGGCCACCACAATGCCTCTAATTGCCTGGATTTTTTCCAGCTCGCTCTCCCCACTTTTCCAGAGGGGATTTCCAGCATCCTGCCCCTTTTTTTTCCCCTTTATTTTTTTTTTTTTTTTTTTTTTTTTTGGCAGCTCCCTCCCCAGCAGGAGCCCCCGGGATAAATCTGGGAGTTGCAGGTGACAGATGCTGCAATCAACCTGCTGCTAATTAACCCGGAGCTGGATGCACTCGTTCAGAAAATGGGGATGTTCCCAGCAGGACTAACGTGCTGCTTTTAATCCCAGCATTAAATCGTGGGCTCTGAGCCAGGCTTTAATAGCTGCAGGCTGGGATGACACCAGAGGTTTGGAGTGGGATCGTTCACCCTGAGGATGCTCAGGTGGCTCCACCAGGATGAAATTCTGGAATAAAAACACCAAAATCCTGACCCCACTTCTGGAAACCCCAAAGGACATTCCCATCTTCCATGGGTTTGTGGCAAAACCTGCTGGAAAATAATTTTTAGCTTGGGAAAGGGATTGGAAGTGGAGCAAAAGGAAAAAAAAAAATGGAATTTCCCCTCTCTCCCATGGTGCTGGGGAGATAAGAACCTCTTTCCCTAAAGCCTGGCTTTATTGGGATTTTAATGAGCATTTCAGTCCCATTCTCTGCCTGCCTTTGAGGCTGTAGGGTTGTCAGGGCATCAGATATTCCAGGCAGCTCATTTGAAGGGAATTTTGGGGTTTTTTTTACATATTTTTCCAAAGGAGACTTTCATGATCAGAGTTCAGCATCCCTTTCAAAGAGCTGGGACTTTGGTGACTCCTGGCTGCTCTTCCTGCTGGCACAATTCCTCTGGATTTGGGGCTGGAACATTAAAAAACTCTTGTGGCACCACAGAAAATGCAATTTATTATTAGAGAAGGCAGCAATTCGGGGTGTAAATGTATCAAAAATGAAATTATCCTGGGATGTTTGACATTCCAATCACAAATCCATCACAAAACCTCTGTGAAATTCCCTTCCCTCCCACATCTCCCTCCTGGATAACGTGGGAAGAAAAAAATTGGGAAATACTGGGGGATTTTGTAGGGAATTTTTCTGCAGTGTGTTTGGGAATGCTTTTGAGGATTTTTTTTTCCCCACCATGGAATTTGGGATGCATTGCCTGCCTAACTCTGATTTTCTGCTTTTTCCTCCAAGCTCCAAAGCTGGAACACATGGACAAGGAGTATCCCAAATCCAGCTGGTACTAAAAAATGAAATAAAATTTATGATTTGGGGCTTATTTATGGGTGAAAAAAAGAGGTTTTGAAGGAAATCTTCAGCTGGGAATTCCTCCAGGAAATGAGGAGCAGGGATGGAGCCAGGGATGTGCTGAGGAGAGCAGGAAAAGCAGGAGTTGGGGAATAATTCCAGGAAAAACAGGGCTGGTGCCCCCTGGCACAGCTATCTCCATCTGTTGAGGGTGGGGCAGTGATCCTGATCTCTGTGGGAGATATTCTGCTAATGGGCATCCATTGAAACCAGCTGGGGCAGTGTTCTTTATCTCCTGGGATATCTCCTGTTCATGGCCATGGTTTATAAACCAGCTGGGGCAGTGTTCTTTATCTCATGGGATATCTCCTGTTCATGGCCATGGTTTATAAACCAGGCAGGGCAGTGTTCTTTATCTCCATGGGATATCTCCTGTTCATGGCCATGGTTTATAAACCAGCTGGGGCAGTGTTCTTTATCTCATGGGATATCTCCTGTTCATGGCCATGGTTTATAAACCAGCTGGGGCAGTGTTCTTTATCTCATGGGATATCTCCTGTTCATGGCCATGGTTTATAAACCAGCTGGGGCAGTGTTCTTTATCTTTTCACAACCCATCCTTCCTCCAGCCAGTCATTTTCTGCTCATGGCCATTGAGTCCCACTGTGGCACTGATAAAATTACTGCATCCCATTGGGAGTTGCTCCAGCCAGGGGGAAGAGCCCAACATTTCTTACCAAGATAAAAACAGAGGTTTTGGGACACTAAGGGAGCCCCTTTCTCCACTGGACTCCAGAGGAAAACCGGATTTCTCCACATCCCCACTGGAGCTCCGGAGGGAAACTGCACCTTGTACAGGAGCACTGCTCCAGCTGAGCCACATCTGTCACTGCAGGAGGATGCAGCCACCATGGGATGGGACTGCTGCCAACACCCTGCCTGACGGGTGTCAGGTTGTACTCTGACTGTGTCAGGGTTTGGGGTTTGTTCTTTGTAGTGTTGTATTTCTATTTTAATTTCCCTAGTAAAGAACTGTTATTCCTAATTCCCATATCTTTGCCTGAGAGCCCCTTGGTTTCAGAATTATAATAATTTGGAGAAAGGAAGTTTCCTTTCTCCATTTCAAAGAGAAGTTTCTGCCTTTCTTAGCAGACACCTCTCCTCCAAACCAGGACACTCAGGTTTTCTGGGATAAAGCCACAGTGTTTGCTCACCTGCCACCTCTGATTGTGTGCAATTCCAGGGGATGGGAAAAGGGAAAATCTGCTTCCCCAAATGGAAACCTGCTCCTAATTAGAGGTGTCCTGGAAACACGGAATTCCCAGCCCCGCTTCCCAGTGTTTATTGATTAATGATTGTTATGGGAAAACACGAGCTCCCCTCCACACAGCTTTTGACAGCAGCTGTCCGTCAGAAATAATGATCCTTTTAAAACTCATGAATAAATAATAATGCAAATGCATCTGACACGGGATCCATCCCAGCCTCTAGAATGAGATGCACTTATTTAAAATAATGACTCTACAATAATGAGCTATTCCTGTGTAATCCTCCTGATTTTTCATTTCTTTCTCTGGCCTCGAAATTCTTCCTTTTCCAAATTACAGCATTCTGTTCTTTCAGATCCTTCCATCCCAAACTCCTGTGAGAGCTTTTCCCAGTGGGTTAAGGAGTGAATTTTCCAAGGATTCATGGCATTAATATTGAGTTTTATTCATGTTCTCCATGGGTTTTGGGGTTCAGTTTACTTGGGAACACCAGGAGAGAGGGATAAGATCCCCCTAATCCTCCTTTTCTCCAGGCTGAGCAGGAAAAGGGATCCAAGGATTTCATAAATATGGGCTCAATTTGTATTTTCCTCATATTTCCAGTTGGGGGTAGAAACTGGGAATGGTTTTCTCCTGCAGCTCTGACATTAAAGCAAATATCCTCAGATTTCTCTTTCAGCTGAGTAATTTGGGATAATTTGAAATATCTTTTTGGAGATGGCTGTTAACAACTGCAATTCTTCTCCTGGCTTTCAAGTGAGCAGTGAGTGCTCCTGATGTCAGCCAAGGAAATCACACCCCGAGCAGCATTTGGAAAATAGCTGGGGAGAACAATTTGTGTCAATGATTTCTTGCCATTTTTCCTTTTTATTTTTTTCCCCCCCTCCTCAATTTTTCAATCGGAGCATTTCCTACAAGGTTATTACATGGAATTCAAACACCATGAGGAATCCACCCCAGAGGAATTGCAGGGGGGCTGTAATCAAGGAATTTGCTGTGTTTTGGGATGAGGGCTGCTGGTGGAGTTAGAATAATTTCTTTTTCCTGGATTTTATTTGATATTTGCAGAGCTATTTATGGTTGGGTGATAAGGGGTTATCAGCTCTCCCCCTTCACTGCCTGTCCCCATTGTCCCCAGCTGAAATCCACCTCCAAATACACAAATTGCTCCATTTAAATACATAAAAAGATGGAAGGAGACACTGAATTGTTAGAAGGGTCAGAGCTGGACAGATTTGCAATTTTAAAAAGGACCAAAAAAAGAGGAAAAAGCAACCAGAGCCTTTCTGTGACCAGGCTGGGGCTGATTTTTCCCATCTCTGCTCATTCTGGAGCAGTTCCCTGAGCTGGGATGAGTCCCAGCTTTATTCCCAAGTCCAACTTCCCAAAATAACAACCCTGCTTCCCTTTTGTGTGAGGACACAGGATCCTCAGAACATGGGCTGGGTTTGGGGCTGCTCTCCCCTCCTTCTCCTTCTCCTTCTCCTTCTCCTTCTCCTTCTCCTTCTCCTTCTCCTTCTCCTTCTCCTTCTCCTTCTCCTTCTCTTCTTTGTCTTCCTTTTCTCTTCCTCTTCCTTCTCCTCTTTGTCCTGAATTTTATCCTCCTCTTCCTCTTCCTCTTCCTCTTCCTCTTCCTCTTCCTCTTCCTCTTCCTCCTTTTCCTTTTCCTTTTCCTTTTCCTTTTCCTTTTCCTTTTCCTTTTCCTTTTCCTTTTCCTTTTCCTTTTCCTTTTCCTTTTCCTTTTCCTTTTCCTTTTCCCCTTTCCTTTTCCTTTTCCTCTTCTTCTTCCTCCTTCTCCTCCTCCTCCTCCCATTCCTCATTCTCAACTTCCTCCTCCTCCTTTCTCCTCTTCCTCTTCCTCTTCCTCCTCTTTCCCTTTCTCCTCCCCCCCTCTGGAGCATCCTTTCCAAACCCACCTCCAAATCCATGAGATTCTGCACTCCTGATCCTCCAGTCACCACCCAAAAACCACAGGGGAGGAAAGACCCTCTGTAAACAGAAAAAAAAAGAGACAAAAGTGCCATTAAACTCTGAGAGATGGAAATCCAGGATCCAGAGAGAGGGGAAAAAAAAATCAGGACATCAACAGAGTTCCATCTTAAAAAACCCACTTAGACCCACAAAGATGAAGGTGAAGAAGAAAGGAACCTCCACCCCAAAATCCCTATCTGATTTTCCATACATTGCTATATCCTAAAACCTTAAACTCTAAGTTTTCCACTAAGGTTTTTTTAGAACCAATCTAAAGTTCTCCATCAGCATTGGGAATCATTTCATGAGCCTGGCAGGGATCTCCCACTTCAGCTACCTCACAGCAGGCCAAGGAAAATAATTCACTTTTTATGGCAAAGGGAATTTCCCTAAAAACCATAACCCAGGAAGCGACAATGGGGTTTTGGTTTTTTTTTAATAGCAAACTTTTAATCCCACTACTCCTAAAAGAACAGGGAATTACAAAGGGCTCTTCTGATCCACAGGGATGCATAAATGGGAGCTGACATTAATCTCCTCCTGCCTGGAGCGCTGAAATGGGACACTTCACAAGCAGGGGAAAATTTTGGCTAAAAAGGATTTTCTGAGGAAAAAGAGGAATAAAAATCCCCCAAACTTGGGCTGAAAGAGCATGAATCCGGTTGTTGAGGCTGTGTCTAAAAGCATGGATTTAGGAATCATGGAATCAGGAAATTCTATCCCAATTATTTCCCCAAAGTGCCAAATCCCACAGGTCAATGCTGGGAAAATTTGGGAGGGCCCAGCAGCTTCTCCCTCTGATTTAGGAGCAGCCACTTCCCTGGCTTCCCTAATTCCAAATACACTCAGAGTTGGGATTTTCCGAGGGAAGTTTATTACAATTAAACTCTCTGCTTGTGGCCAAGGACTCTGGGAGAATTATTCCTGATAAAACAGGAAAAAACCTGCCCAGCTTGTGGTAAAAAACATCTCCACACCAAGGGGCTCCACTGAAATCTGGAGATGTGTGGGCAGCTCCCATTTAATCCCACATCCCAGCTTTTTCCCCAGTTTCCTTGGACTAAGCCCTAATTGAGATCTGGAATTAAAAGCAAACAGCATGGAGGAGATTTAATTGGGAAGGAATTAAAAAAATATCAGGAATTAATAAAAAACTTCCCATCACACACAGGATCCTGTCCATGCCACGTGGATCCCTGCACTGAAGTGAGAGCTGTCATTCCCTCATCAATCCAGCTCTGCTCAGGTATTCCAGAAGAAAATAAAGCACCTTTGCAAGACTTTTCCCTGTTTTCCAAGGATCAGAGCTCTGCTGCAGATGCTGCTCCTCCCCACACACCCAGATCTGTGTCCCAGGAGGGCTCCTGGAGCTCCAGGTCGGTAGGAATAATTTGATTTTCCTGCTGCACCCCTTATTTTATCAGTATCCAAACTCTGAGCACCTTGGTTGCATATTAAAAATTCAATTCCAGTGAATTTCCACTGGGACGGGATTCCTGGGAATTGCATCCTGCTCTGTAGGGCAGGACTGGCTGCACACAGAGCCCAGCCTTGTTAGGCCAGGCTCACTAGGCTAGGCCCAGCAGAGCTGAGCCAGGCCAGGTCCAGCTTGGATCCAGGATTAATCCAGAGTTTTAGGATGGCAGGGAGCCCATGATGATGAACCCCCTTGGAAGAGGGCAGCACCTGCAGCATCCTCACCATTTTCCCTGCTCTACAATTCCAAATTGGATGGGCAGTGAGGACTAAATCCAGCTAAATCCACACAATTCAGCTGAACCAAAGGGTCTGGGTGTGAGGAAAAAGGAAAAACAACCCCCAGTGTCCCCAGTCCACAGTGGAGCCACCTCCAGTGCCACCACGCTGTCCCCAGGTGGAGAACTCATGGCTTGGTCTGAATTCCGAAGAAATAAATTGGATGTGAGGGGAAAAACAGCTTTCCACCTCTCAAGGGAAAGCAGAAATTCTGGAGCAATGGATGACCTGCTAAAAAATATTCCGTGGCAGCAAGCTGTGCCTTGTCTGTGTTTGTGTCCCAGCTGCAGGAACGAGGCCTGGAGGCAAATGCTCCCGTTGGGATGGAGCGAGGCTATGGTAATTAGGAATTTTAATTAGATATAGTCTGTATTTTTAATAGATATAAAATTACATCTTATTAGGAGCCTTTTCCCCAATTTTGTGTGAAATTGTTGGGCATCACAACCTCACGGAGGATCCCATGGTGGTGCCAAACCACCAGAAAGAATCCCTGCCTTTCCTCCCTGTCACCTCTCAGCGCAGGGATGGAATTTTGGACGGGTTTTTTTGGGATCTGAACGGCTCATTTGTACCTACAGATCCAGGAGCTCGTTCTGGGAAGCTGTTTGGATATTCCTGCTGGAAACAGCGCGTTTGATAATCACCCACGGGCTCGTAGCTCCGCACACCCCTGCCCATCTGCCGGCGTGGCAGCGTGCCCGCTCTCCAGATGGTCCTCGTGATTCACAGGGGCAGAGGTGCCAAAAAAAAAGATGGATTTAGGTGACACCGTTAGTGCCACCTCCCCTCGGCGGTGACAGCTCCGACAAATCGGCGCGGCCGCCACAAAGAATCCCTCCTAATAAATAAAACGCGGGAATTAGGGGTGGAAAGACCTATTAGGTCATTGACTGCAGCTCCTTGCCAGCGCCTGATCAGCACATTAATCTTCCCAAATGCGGATATCGCCGTGGAAGAGGAAAAGCCAGGCTGCTCCCAGAAATTGGGAGCTGCCAGCGACGCGAGCGGGATTTCAGAGAGCCGCCAGGGCCATATGGGGTGTCAAAATCTATTACACAAAAGTTCAGCCTCCAGGCAATCTCCGGGAGAGCAGGCCCGTGACAGACATGGAAAATGTTCCTGGTGAGGGGAGGAGCCAAAGGCGATGGAGAAGCGGGAAAACGGGGCAGGCAACCAGGATAGCGCGGAATGAGTCGGGAAAAAGGAGCGCGAAAATATCTGGGGACATGAAAAATGGCTTAGTTGGGAAAAAGGAGCATGAAAATGTCTGGGGACATGAAAAATGGTCTGGAAAGGGCAGTCAGCTCTGTTTTCCCTCTTTTTTTTTTGGCCATCATCCCATATGAGCTCGGTTGGTTGGAGGTAAAATGGCCGAAGTTGTGGGATCCATCCCAGAGCTGGATTTTGACGATCCCTGTGGGTCCCTCCCAACCTGGAATGTTCTGTGGTTATCTCTTAATATCAATACATCAAGGTTCTAAACATCTGCCGTGGCAAATACAAAGCCACTCAATGCCCTGCTTCCCAAAATATGTCCTTCCTTTCCTCTTGGATTGGGAGAACTTTAACAGTGTCCATTTTAAAGAAAAAAATTCCCTAAATTTTTTCATAACTTTGCAAACTCTACCCAACCTTGGTATCAGTACAAGGGGAGCAGAAAATTGAAGTGCAGCCCAATTTCAAGGTGAACATCCAAAATTTTGCCAAAAATTTACTTTAAAAAGGGAAGAAAATGGCAGAATAAAAGGAGTTTTTCCTAAATGTTGCCCTCAGCCTGGGATAAAGGTATTTAACAACTCCTTGTACAGCAAAAGATAAGGATGGGTCCTCAACCAAGCTCTTGGCTTTTCCATGAGCTGGGTGGGTTTTTTTCCGATTTTTCCCTCTTTGATTCCCTTATCATTCCCTAAAATCATGTAAAAAACACAGAGAGAAGGCAGGCATTCCAGGGTTTTGCCATGATTTTTCCATCTTTCCTCCCCAGTTTGCAGAAAATGTAATCACTCCATTCACCTAATAGGAATGGATTAATTTTCAAGATTTCCCAAAATCTCTCTAATTCCTCCATACTTTATTTCCATATTGTACCTGGGATGGGATTGATTCCTGGTAGATGAGGAAATTAATGGAAATCTGATGATTTTCCACTCAACTTTGCAGTAATAGTCCACAGCAGCAATGAAAAAGTGAGGCTCTCCTGCTGTTTCACCTTTTTGCTGGAATTTATTCCAGGCAGAGTGTTAAAAAAGCATTGATTTAATTTTTTTTAAGAACTTCTTTGGGAAAAGCTGTGGGAAGAGTTTGGAAAAGGGCAATGAGAAGTAAGGACACATTTTGAGGTGAATATTTAAAGTGCTGCCAAATATTTTTCTAAAAAAAAAAAAAAAAATTAAAAAGATTTCTGTCTAAATGTGTCCCTGGAGCTGAGATAAAGGGAGTTAATTAATTTAGGGAAAGATGCAGAAAGACTTTGGAAAGGCATCGCTGCTCTTTCACGCCATAATTAGCCAAAAATCCTGCATAAAAATATCCGTGAATCACACAGTTCGGGACTGCTGTTGTTGGGTTGCTGGTTTTTTTGCCTTTTCACTGAAGAAAGAAGAGAAATTCCTTGGTTTGCTCCAAATAAATCCCCATTAAAATGAGCAACGGAGAGGCCACGGCTCCGAGGGACCCCCCGCGGGCTCCCGCATCCTGCAGTGCCCATTCCCGTTGGATGGGGCTGGGAGAGGCTCCACTTAGAGAGGATAAAGGTGGCAGCATCTGGCCCGTGAAGAATTTGCTCTCCGACGCGCAAGGGTCCCCGCCGTGAACCCCACGGTGAGACGGATCCTGCCAGGAAAAGAACATAAAACCATCAGGACACTTTGCTGCCCACGAGGAAAAACACAAATCCATTAAGGAAGGAGGGGAATTGCCCTGCTCTGGTGCTCCCTGGCCCGTGTTGATTCCAACCCAGCACCCCTGTGTCCATTTGGGATGCGCACAGCGATTATCCCGGAGCCGTTGAAATGAGCAGCGGGGAGTTCCGGAACGTTCTCCCTTTGTTTTTGGCGGATTTTCCCGGGAGCAGAGCTGCCTCTGGGGCAGCCAGGCGTGGGTGCTGAGTGCTCCGTGCTGAATGGGATGCTCCACTCCTGGTCCTTTCCTATTTTTTCCGCTCTGTCACTCCTGGAAGGGCTTTGATAGGAGATGGCAGCCGGTGATCACTGACAAAAGCCGGGAAGGAGGATGCTCATTTTGTGTCTTGGAGAAGGGAAAAAGGGAGAGGAGCAGCCTCTTTTTCCTGCTTTCATGAGCAATAAGCGGGAATATCAAAGAAAAGGACGGTAGGTTTCCAAAACAGTGGCTAAGAAAGAGATTTAAGGAAACACTGGAGCGTTGGTTTGGGATTGGAGAGCGTCCCTTTGGTTTCTGTGCCCTCCGGGAATTGGGGTTTACAGGAACAATTAGAACTGTGCTGTGATAAATAAAGATGGGAAAAGGGAAAATGTATCTTTGTTTTCCAGTGTGCAAAGTGAGCTTTTCAAAAAAAAAAAAACAACTGGGGAAAAAGAAAGAAAAAAAAGAAAAGAAAGCCAGGCTTTAAGCCAGGCTTTAATTTATGGAGAAGAGACAGCAGAAGCTTTTTATCCAAAGTCATGAGACACTTTCCTTACTTCTCCAAAATACAAAAATATCAGAGTAGAGATCTTTGGGATGACCATGGACACTCAGCCCCTTTGCATCATTCCATAGGCTATTCCTGAGCATATTTTCTTCCCTATATTTTTCTTTCTTTTGTCCGTTCTTCCTAGTCCAAATCTGCCTTCCCAATGGCAGGATCCAGTGGAATCAGAGATTTTTATGTTGGAAAGCAGCTCCCAACAGTGTGAGCGATTCAGGGAATATCCCCCAATCCATGGCTGGTACCAGTGGGATGATTAAAGGAATCTTGTCCCTTGATCCTCACCTTTAACAAATATATGGGGTGGAAGATGCTTGGATGTTTTTCCAATCTTAAAGCAATCCCATGGTCTCCAACCTCTCCTGGGATCACCCCCAGGTTCACCAACCTCTCCATGAGAAATCCAATCAGCTTTAGGCAGTTCCTGGAGATGCCAAAGGTTTGGGACCAAACTCCCCAGGGAATGAAGCATTTCCTGCTACTGGCCAAACATTGCATGGACTTTGCCTTTTGGAGGTAAAAAGAGCACCCAAGATACCTGGAAGTGGCATTTCAGGTGGGCACCTGGATCAGCAGGATAAAATCCTCCTTGTTTCATCCCTCTCCTGTCTATTCCTGCCCAAAAAAACAGCTTTAAAATTCCATTTTGCTTCTGCAAATTCTGTTTTTGCTAAACAAGCTCGGTTTTATTTCTGAGCTTTGCTTCTCCTGCCGATCACGAGCTACAGAAATCGAGAAGAAGAGCGTGAAATTAACTTGAATTGTTTAAAAAAGCTTGATTGATAGGAAGGAAAAGCGTTTCCCCTTGAATTCACTGCGTGGAGGGAGCTTTTTGAAATCCACACTCCTCGTCAGGAAAACAAGGAATTATGTGTTCATTGAAGCCAGATCCAAAGTCTGGGAAATTACTGAAGTTAGAAAAATGCAAATGTTGGATTAGTCTGGAAGCCTGGAATTAAGTCCCATTATCTCTGACATTTCTGCACATCCATTGTGTGTTTTCCCAGGTTGTTTCCATGGATAACTGGGAGCAGGAAAAGGATGGATGACAAAGGAGGACACGGATCATGCCCCACATACCAGGGCCTTCCAGGGGCAATTCCACCTCCCTGAGCTTCCCAGGGCTTTTCCAGCCCTGCATCCAAGGGGAAATGTAAATGGGGTCTTCATTTTCTCTGCTTCACTCAGAGCCAGGATTAAAAACACGAAGGAGATTAATTTCTCATATTTGGGTTTGGTTGTTTATTAGATCTTATCTAAATACAGAGAGTTCTGCAACACTTCCAGCTAAAAGTGAGCAAAACGGAGGTGAATTTAGTTACAAGGCCTTTTAAAGCTAAACAGTCAAATAAAGAATTAACACAAATATTATTGATACTTTTGACCCAATAACCAAACTCCTGTGACCTGCACTGGGGGATTTTCCATCCAACCAAAAACCAGCTGAAATCATGGAGAAGGAAGAAGACAGAAAGAGACAACCCCAAAATCCTCCATCTTGTCCCATATCTAATTACTACATTCTAAAAACCCCAAATTCCAAACCCTTCACCATGTGACACCACACACTTCTATTTTAACTACACACCCGTGATTTTTACTCCATCACCCAAATTTGGAAACTTTCTCCAAGGCCTCAAGCCAAAAGCTGATGAGACAAAGCCAGATGGCAGCAGCTCTTCCTCTCAGGACTCCTGAGTCACAGCCCATCCCCTGGATCCTTGATTGATGATTCTTCTTCCCAGTTTTTTATTTAGCACGGAAGTGCTAAATAAAAAACTGGGAAGAAGAATCATCAATTGCCAGGGTTAATTAATGAGTGATCCTTTAGCAGGGCATGCACACAGGAATGGGACAGCACAGCCAAAACTCCTCCCTGAAGATCACCAATCCCACTGGATCATCCATCCTCCAGCAAGACTGGAATTATTTCTGGGCCCTGACAAACAAATTCCTGGAGAGGACAACCAGGATTGCTCCATGCTGCAGCCACTTGGAAATATCCTTGGGATCACCCATTCCATGTGGGATTTATCCAGCTCATTAATTAATCCCCTTCATCAAAAGCAATAATGAATTTATTGCGGTCTGGGTGCCTTCCTGTTTTATCCCAGTTTGCCATGCTGGGATCTGGAATGCTGAGCTTGGGACTGTCCCAGTCTTCCTTGGGTTTGTGATCCAAACTTTTCCTCTGGCAGTGGGAAATTCCATGGATTTATGGCTCTCCCAAGGGCTACCATTGGAGGACCAGCAGCTCTTCCATGGCTGGATCAGTTATTCCAGGGAATAGGGATATTTCCAAGAGAAAATTAGTATTTCCAAGGGAAAGTGAGCATTTCCAAAGGAAAGTGAGCATTTCCAAAGGTAAACGAGCATTTCCAAAGGAAAGTGAGCATTTCCAAGGGAAAACGAGCATTTCCAAGGGATGCAAATGCTGTTACAGACTTTATCCCTAATTTAATGCAATTCCCACCAGTTTAACTCAAAACATCTGTGATCCAAAGCTGGGAGTAAAGAAATGTGATTTTCCAGAACTTTTTGGGAGTAAGGGAAGCAAAACCAAAGTGGGAAATGCATTTCCCTTGGACAAGCACAGCAGCACTTGCATTTTCCTCATTTTCCCTCTTTGCCATCCCTTTCCTCCCTTTCTCCCACCAGCCAAGCTCCAGTTATCCCGGCCAGGACCCAATTCCAGTGGTTTTTGTCGGCCTTCCTAAGTGTCCATAGTTCTGGCATGGAAATATTCCCCTCAAGGGACTCATGAGGGATGGAATTAATTTTTTTTAAGCACTTGGGAATGCTCAGTCAGGAGATGCTGGATTTAAAATGTGCCAGTACTTTGGTTGCTATTATTATTATTATTATTATTATTATTATTATTATTATTATTCCTGATCTACTGGTGCAAAACACAGCTCTGGGTTGAAATTCCACGTGTTAGGAACAGCTGCTCCAAAACTGAACATCATCAGGATTGCCCAAGCTTGCTTCAGACCAATTTCCTTCTCCAAGAGAGATGAATGATTAAAACCCAGGATCCAGCCTGGTTTTAATTGCCCTTAAAAGCCAGAATATTATCATTTCTACGAGGGAACCATCATGCCAGGGATGTAAAAGCCACAGGCCTCCATGAAGGATGAATCCACAGGATTGGATGAATCCACAGGATCCATTGGAAACATCAGGAAAATAAAAGGCTCCTTGCTGTTAAGTTTCATTTAAAGGAACTTGAAATTCCCAGCAGAGCAGCCACGAGCTGCAGAAAGCCTCGTTAAGTGATTTCCAGGGCTGTTTGTTATTTTACCTTTGTTTACATGACATTTAGATGAAACAACAGCTCCTTCAATCTGTTACAAACCCTCCCTTTTCCAAGGAATGAAAAAATGAGGGGAAAGGGTTTTAGCCTGGAACCTGGAGTAGTTACAAATCCAAATAAACCCAGATTCCCACTGGAACAGCCAGGATGTCCCAGCAGGGAGGAGCTGCCTGTAACTCATCCCAATTCCGTGGGGTGACCCTTCCAAACGTGCTGCACTTTGCATTTCTTGCCCTTTATTACCCTTCTCTGCTTTGCTTTTAAGATGATAAAAACCGTGATTAACCGAGGGGAAGCTTGCAGAGAATTTAAATCCTCCACGAGCACCTTTGCACTGCTAAACTGCTGGAAAAAAAAAAAAAAGAAACAGCCCCAAAAAGCCTCTTTTATGTGCTGGATGAAAACAGAGCAGCAAAGTACAGAGGGGAAAAAAAACCATGAATAAAAAAACCCCCGTCAGATAAAATTTTAATCATATTTGCAGTAAATCAAGAGCAGTTCTGGGTTGCTCTGAACTTTGTCCCCTTGGGTTTGTTTGGGAATGAAGGCATCACACGAGAATCCCTTTAATAACGACGCTGTTGCGCTGGGTTTAGAAGAAAAGGAGACAAAAATCAGGGGGAAATGGGAAATGTGTGGCTCACAAAATTAAATACATGTGGGGAGCACGAAAAAACCAGGCTGGAGAGCGGATTGTGGGCTCAAGGATTCCCATAATTGCACAGACTCCAATCATCCCCATCCAAAGGCTGATCTGGGATTTTTTTGGGATTTTATGGGATGCTCCAACCATCACAAACCACATAATCAACAGGGGAAATAGAACCAGTGCTTTTCCAGCAAATTGTTCCACTGTCAGCTCAGTGATGAGGTGAAAGGGTGAATTTTCCTCCAGCTCCCCAAAATCCACCGGCAATATTTACAGAGGGAAGATGAAAGAAGTTGGGACACTCAGCACAGAAGGCGACATTTTTGGGAAGTGACTTAATTGCAAACATTTTCCTTTTAGGAGCCGCTTCGGGAGACACCTTAAAGGGATTTGTTTTGCGAATGTGTCGGGTGTTTAATTTCTAAAATAACATTTCATGGCCTCAGCACTCCGAGCGATGAGTCACTTGTCAAACCTTGGCCCACGCTGTGAGTGACTCAGGGAAAAAACTGCCTGAGGGTGTTTGGGGGGAAAAGGGAAGGAAAAGAGCAGAGGAGGTGGCCAAGATTTAAAGGAGGATTGGTCTTTTGGAGGCCAGGGAGGAGCAGACTGGGATTTTGGGGAGGGGAATGTGTTTCCATCCTCTCCTGGGGTTCTTTGTCCACCCAAAACCCCCAGAGCCAGGAATTCCTTCCCAATATCCCATCTGAACCTCCTCTCTCCCAGTTTGAAACCATTCCCTGTGTCCTGTCCTTCCTTCCCTTGTCCCCAGTCCCTCCCCAGCTCTCCTGGAGCCCCTCCAGGGGCTCTGAGCTCTCCCTGGATCCTTCCCTTCTCCATTCCCAACTCTCCCAGCCCATTTACACAGAGAACAAAATTTTAAAAAACTCAACAGATTCTTGCAGACCCCTCAAAATTCCACATTCTGGATGGAGAAGAAAGCCCTGTGCAAAGGGATGGAGCAGCCCTGGCTCTCCCAGTCCTCCCCCAGCGATCCCAACATCCCTGCTGGACTGGGGAGCAGTGCAAACCTCGGCTGCAGCATCCATCAGCAGCCAATTCATTATCCCAAACCCGGGGAGGATAATGAAACCCGCTGAAATACGGGACCAAAGGCCAAGGTTGGGTTTCCCTGGAAACCAGAGCATTGTGCTGGTTGACTTTTGCTGTCCCCAAACGCTGCCCTGGGTATTCCAGCGCCAAGGGAAACGTCGGAGAATTCCCCCCTTCCCTCCCCTCCATCCCTGCATCAGGCTGGCTTGATCTCCATTTACAGTAATTTCATGATTATAAGCCGCACGTTACAATACAGGGTGTGATAAAAGGTGTCTGTTCTGTCATCATCTGCTGAGGGTGGGGCAGTGATCCTGATCTCTGTGGGAGATATTCTGCTAATGGGCATCCATTGAAACCAGCTGGGGCAGTGTTCTTTATCTCATGGGATATCTCCTGTTCATGGCCATGGTTTATAAACCAGCTGGGGCAGTGTTCTTTATCTCATGGGATATCTCCTGTTCATGGCCATGGTTTATAAACCAGCTGGGGCAGTGTTCTTTATCTCCATGGGATATCTCCTGTTCATGGCCATGGTTTATAAACCAGCTGGGGCAGTGTTCTTTATCTCCATGGGATATCTCCTGTTCATGGCCATGGTTTATAAACCAGCTGGGGCAGTGTACTTTATCTTTTCACAACCCATCCTTCCTCCAGCCAGTCATTTTCTGCTCATGGCCATTGAGTCCCACTGTGGCACTGATAAAATTACTGCATCCCATTGGGAGTTGCTCCAGCCAGGGGGAAGAGCCCAACATTTCTTACCAAGATAAAAACAGAGGTTTTGGGACACTAAGGGAGCCCCTTTCTCCACTGGACTCCAGAGGAAAACCGGATTTCTCCACATCCCCACTGGAGCTCCAGAGGGAAACTGCACCTTGTCCAGGAGCACTGCTCCAGCTGAGCCACATCTGTCACTGCAGGAGGATGCAGCCACCATGGAATGGGACTGCTGCCAACACCCTGCCTGATGGGTGTCAGGTTGTACTCTGACTGTGTCAGGGTTTGGGGTTTGTTCTTTGTAGTGCTGTATTTCTATTTTGATTTCCCTAGTAAAGAACTGTTACTCCTAATTCCCATATCTTTGTCTGAAAGCCCCTTGATTTCAAAATGATAATAATTTGGAGGGAGGGGTTTACATTCTCCATTTCAAAGAGAGGTTCCTGCCTTTCTCAGCAGACACCTGTCCTCCAAACTAAAACAGCAACTTTTCATTCTCTGTCCATATCTAAGCCACACCTGATTATAAGCCACACTTTGGGTTCGGACCAAAATTTCAGTCAAAATTGTGCGGCTTATAATCATGAAATTACTGTATTTCTTACAAAAAGAATTCCAAGGGTTGTCTTCTTTATCATTCCCCAAGTTTTTCCCTTTAATCCTGCCATTTATCCCCATAAATATCCTGGCCCACTCAATATCTCCTTGGCGCTTGCCAATCTCCGGGAGGAAGGAGCGACCTCGCTGGAGCTGGGGTGATAAGGCTGGGATTTATCAGCAGGAACTCCCACGAGCCTTGTTTTCATTTTTCCAGCTGGGGTATAAATCAGGGGGGTATCAGGACATCCTTCATGCCTCGTGGTGGATCTGTCATCGCAGGGAAGGGCAGGGGAGCAGGAGATTTGTGGGGATCCATCCTCTCCCTCTCTGCTGTCATGCCTGATGGAAATGTGAGCTCGCAGTGGGAGCAGCAGGGGAAAAGGGGATGATAAATTGCTTAACCAGACCATTCATATTGTCTGCTCATCATTGCCAGTGTTTTATCTCCGTGGTTTTAAATGGCCAGGGAATTTCAGGGCTTTTTGCACGCCATTCCTTAAACAAGACAAACTATTTTTAGTGGCTGAGCTTTCCAAGAAGGAGTGAAAACGAGATGGGCTTTCCAGCAGGGCTTTTAATGCTCCAGCAGCACTTTTTAACCCCCACGTGAGGACCCTAAAAGCAGCTCCAGCCAGCCAGGAGATGCTTCTACAACCTCTGCTGGATCAAACCTGCTGTGTGCAGCAACTCCTGTCCTTTGGTGGAAAGGAAAGGTGATTTTTCCTGTTTTGTGTGGATAAAAAAGTGCCTCAGGCCCTGGGATGTGCTCTAATAACAACCAGCCCCACGCAGCAGGAGCTGCTAAAGAATGGAAAATGGAGATAAAACTGTGTAAACATCAAGCAGGGGATTAAAACATCGCCACACTTGATGAGAAATAACTTCCAGAAGTGCTCCTGAACCGCTTTGTGCTCCGTGTTTTGTCTGTCAGCTCTGCCCCCTGAGCAGAAAGGCAGCTGAAAAATCCCACAAACAGCCTGGCTGTGGGGGAATGGCATTCCTGCCAGCACTGGGAAATGCAGGAAATATTTAGCATTCACCATCCTTCCTCAGGGAGGGAAATTCCTGCTTTTTCTCACCCCGGATAATTTCAGTCCTGGGATGAGAAGCACAAAGATTTGTCAACCTTGGAGCTTGGACTTGATGATGTTCAAGGTCTTTTCCATCCTTAATTCCATGATTTTAAGTTCACAGGAGGCAAATTGTCCACGTGTCTATTTGGGTTTATTTTCCAGCTTTTGCCTCTTTTCTCTCTTTTTCAGGGGGAGGAAAAAAGGGATGTTTTCACATTCCCAGCAGGATTGTGCCAGCCAGGGGACACAGATCCCTCCCTGAGCAGCCTCACCCTGCAGAGATGAGCTCCAAGGACATCCCTGGCAGAGCCACTGCCAGAATTCTCCTGGGATTGGGAAAATTCCTGCTGGGAATGTTCCAGGGCTCAGGAGTGCTGCTGATGCAGAGTTCTGCTCTCCATGCCCAAGGGGAAGGGAACAAGAGGTGAAAAGTCACCACTCTGGGGCCATGATATTCCCAGATTTTGGCACTGGGGAGCTGCTGGCTTCCCAAGTGGTGGATTTTTCTGGAATCATTGGGAAGCTGCTGATGGAAAAGGAAAGGCTGTCCCAGGGAATGCTCATGTCCCGTGTTTTGTAGGCTCAGCCAGACACCTGGAATCCCACAAGGATCAGGGGCAGGAGCTCCAGCCTCATCCTTTGGGGACATGGGACAATCCTGACAGGAACTGGGAATGCTGGTGATGGAAAAAAATCCCAACAGTGAGCTGGGAATGCTGGTGAGGGCAAAATCCAACAGGGATTTTGGATCAGGGGCCTCTGGAATTGAGCAAGACTTCAATCCTCATCCTTTGGGAACATGGAAAAATCCCCAACAGGGAACTGGGAATGTTTGTGATGGAACAATCCTGACAGGGAACTGGGAATGTTCTTGATGGAAAAAATCCTGACAGAAACTGGGAATGTTCCTGATGGAAAAAATCCTGACAGGAGCTGGGAATGCCGGTGATGGAACAATCCTGACAGGGAATGAGAATGTTCCTGATGGAGAAATCCCCAACAGGCAGTTGGTAATGTTCCTGACAGAAAAATCCCCAACAGGGAGTTGGTAATGTTCCTGATGGAACAATCCTCACAGGAACTGGGAATGTTCC
Organism: Catharus ustulatus; assembly: GCF_009819885.2. NCBI lineage: Eukaryota > Metazoa > Chordata > Aves > Passeriformes > Turdidae > Catharus > Catharus ustulatus. The sequence goes on along the minus strand of NC_046227.1, from coordinate 38,005,595 downwards.
TGATGGAATATTCCCAACAGGAACTGGAATGCTGCTGATTGAACAATCCTGGCAGGAGCTGGGAATGTTCCTGATGGAACAATCCTGATAGGAGCTGGGAATGCTGGTGATGGAAAAATCCCAGCAGTGAGCTGGGAACGTTGGTGATGGAAAATTCCTGACAGGAGCTGGGAATGTTCCTGATGGAATATTCCCAACAGGAGCTGGAATGCTGCTGGCCCAGGGGGCACAGGATCCCTCCCCAGCCCAGTTTTCCCCAGGCAGGGATGCAGGAGAGGCTCCCTCCTGTAATTGCCTCATTCCCATTCCCATCCCTCCATTTCCCTTTCATGCCTCCCCTCTTGTCCCTCCCTGCTCCTCACATCTCCCCAGGCTCGGTTCCCTCTTCTTTCATGGCCATTTCAAATTCCCCAGAGGGTTGGATTGTTATTTCTCTGCCTCTGGATTCCCTCAGTGCTTTCCCCTGGGAATAACACCAGGGCCTCATCTTTCATTCCCTGCTGAGGCAGGATAAAAGAAAAAGGACATTAAACCCACACAGAGCTCCCCAATTTCGTTTTGATCTTGACATCAGTGTTATAGCACCAGAATCAAAACAATCCACAAATTCAGCACAGCGAGAAAGAAAGGTTTCCAGGATTAATTTTATTAAAAATTAATGTTTGGGTGGGGGCAAAGCCTTCCATATGAGGCCATTCCACCCTGCCAAATCATTCCCAGGTTTTGTGGTGAGAAAAAGGGAACTGAGCCTTGTTTGCCACCACCAAAATCATGGAACTGCATCAAACCAGAGCAGCTTTTCCCAGGAAACCCAGCCCACATTCATTCCTACAGCTGCTCCAAGTCCCTTTCCCAGCCCAGGGAATTTTGTTTGGGTTTGAAGGAGAGGTTTTCATTCCTGTGGTCACTGAACATCCGTGCTGAGCACTCCCTGGCCAGGGATCTTTTCCCAGTTAAGAGTTTGGGATTTGTGTTTGGCCACAGGCATAGCTGGAGGGAGCTGGGGGAGCTCAGAGTGGGGATGCAAAATCTGTAATTTTAAAAACATTCTCCTTGTCCTGGCTCAAAGTTTGTCCCCACAAAGTTTGTCCCCACAAAGTTTGTCCCCATTTTTTTTTTTTTCACAGCTCCCCTTCCAGGACTGTCCCCTTTCCCTTTTTTTTTTTTTTTTTTTTTTTTTTTTTTTTTTTTTTTTTTTTTCCTGTGGTGATTTAGGGATTTTTGTGACAATTTCAGGGAATTTTCCACTTTTGTATGCCCAAGGATTGGGATGCCCACCTTCCCCAGCGTGGGATTTCTGCACATGTGGCTCTGGCCAAGAATTCCCAGCCCCAGATTCCTCTTGATCCCAAATTTCTCCTGCTGGAAACAACCAGGCCATGACAACAACTCTGCTTTCTCCAGAAATTCTGTTTAAACCTTCTCTGCTTGCTTTAGGAAATGCTCTCCCCGTGGCTGCCAGATAAAAAGCAGAGATAAGAAATGGATTGAGCCCAGCTGAGCGTTTCTAGTGCTGAAAGTTCAAATATTGTGGATTTTTTTTTCCTCATTTTTTCTGGGTGAGAGCCAGGGATCCAAACCCTGCTGTCAGGGATCCTTGGACACTTCCAGGGATGGGGCAGCCACAGAACCTCCCCATCCTCAGTGTAAAAATCCTTGAAAATTCTGTTTTTATCTCTTTTCACCCAATAAATTCCCGTGAAACTCCACCTTTGCATCCATCTGGATGCGCCCCTGCTTGATTCCAGCAGTAATTACCGGGAATTTCCTCCGGCAACCCGGGGTGTGAGCAGAGATGTTAAAGGGCATCGCCTTACAAAAATCAGCATAATGGCTTTTAGTCCCGGCTTAAATTTGTGCCGGAACATCTGGCTGGAGGTGTGCGTGTTTAATTGTGCACACATCACCTTAATTAGCGCCAGCAGCAGAAGCAAGGCTGGAATCCCCGGCGAACATTCCCTCCCGATTTTCATTTAAAGCACGGAATGAGAAAAGCTCATAACGATGGAAATTCGGCCTCTTCTCGCAATAAAAGCTTGGGTTTATATCAAGGAGCAATTCCCCAAACCTCCCTTCCCATCTCCCTGCAGTTCGCTGGTTTTGGGGAATTTGTGGCGCCTTGCATGGCTATGAAAGCAGAAATTGCTGCCACATCATTGTGTTTTGTGTTTTTATAGAAATAAATTCATCAGATTCGGGAATAGCCGAGACTCCAGCAATAATGTGGGAACAAATCCACAAAAAGGGTTAAAAACGGAATAAACGGTGATGAACGAGGGATAGGGATGGACACGGGGATGGACATGAGGTTGGACACAGGGATGGACACAGGGATGGACACAGGGATGGACACAAGGATGGACACAGGGATGGACAGGGATGGACACAGGCATGGACACAGGGATGGACACAGGAACACAGGGATGGACACAGGGATGGACACAGGATGGACACAGGATGGACACAGGGATGGACAGGGATGGACACAGGCATGGACACAGGGATGGACACAGGAACACAGGGATGGACACAGGGATGGACACAGGATGGACACAGGATGGACACAGGGATGGACACAGGATGGACACAGGATGGACACAGGGATGGACAGGGATGGACACAGGGATGGACACAGGGATGGACACGGGGATGGACACAGGGATGGACACAGGATGGACACAGGGATGGACACAGGATGGACACAGGGATGGGATGGACACAGGGATGGACCGGGATGGACACAGGGATGGACAGGGATGGACACAGGGATGGACACGGGGATGGACACGGGGATGGACACAGGGATGGACAGGGATGGACACAGGGATGGGATGGACACAGGGATGGACACGGGGATGGACACGGGGATGAGATGGACACAGGGATGGACACAGGGATGGACACGGGGATGGACACAGGGATGGACACTGGGATGGGATGGGATGGACACGGGGATGGACACAGGGATGGACAGGGATGGGATGGGATGGACACGGGGATGGACACAGGGATGGACAGGGATGGACACAGGGATGGACAGGGATGGACACAGGGATGGGATGGACACGGGGATGGACAAGGATTTTTAACCATGTGGGATTATATCCTGAATTCCCTGCTCTGCTGGGCTCAACATTTCATATTTACACAGCAGTCTCCTAGTTCTGTCCAAGCTTGCCAAAGAACAGCCCACACCAGCTCCAGAGGGAAAATCCACCATTCCCAGTGCTGTAAAATCTCCACATTATTTTGGGGAGGGATGCAGGGATGGGGGGCAGAGAAATCAGAGCCAGATGGCCCAGCAGAGGTGGGGGAACAGCTCTGCCTCCCTGGTGATGGATGCACAAATCCCTGCTGCAGAGGGAGATGGATGCTGATGGATGGGGAGAGCATTAACCTCGTCATCTGGAATAGGTCACCCAGAGATTTTATCACGTTTTAATCCCGTTTTTATCATCCAGAGCCCCTTCCAAAGGAAACACGGAGATGGGGATGGACAGGGGGCAGCGTTCAGGGGGTTTGATGATAACTTTTTTAATGCTTGCCTTTCCTGAGTCTATTTTTTTTTTTTTTAGCTGTGGAATGAGACACCCATTTCCCAAGATTTATGTCACCAAGGTAGTGATGTACAATTCCTGATGAATTCCCGATGTCCTTGAGGGCACAGCAGGTTTAAGGGAACACCCCACAGGCAGGAAGTTTTTGGGGTTGTTCCACCCAAGAGGACGAATCCTTTTAAAGCACCAAACACCACATTACCCATCGATCCAGGAAAAATTCTCCTTCTTCCCCACACCCTCTCTGGACTGGGAAGGTTTCCCATTTTTACCTCTGTTTTCCATTTACATGCAGGATTTGGGGGAAGGAAGGAAGGAAGGAAGGAAGGAAGGAAGGAAGGAAGGAAGGAAGGAAGGAAGGAAGGAAGGAAGGAAGGAAGGAAGGAAGGAAGGAAGGAAGGAAGGAAGGAAGGAAGGAAGGAAGGAAGGAAGGAAGGAAGGAAGGAAGGAAGGAAGGAAGGAAGGAAGGAAGGAAGGAAGGAAGGAAGGAAGGAAGGAAGGAAGGAAGGAAGGAAGGAAGGAAGGAAGGAAGGAAGGAAGGAAGGAAGGAAGGAAGGAAGGAAGGAAGGAAGGAAGGAAGGAAGGAAGGAAGGAAGGAAGGAAGGAAGGAAGGAAGGAAGGAAGGAAGGAAGGAAGGAAGGAAGGAAGGAAGGAAGGAAGGAAGGAAGGAAGGAAGGAAGGAAGGAAGGAAGGAAGGAAGGAAGGAAGGAAGGAAGGAAGGAAGGAAGGAAATTATTCAGTTATTTATATCCTTTTTATCCCTGTCTGAAAGGGATAATTGTGGTCTCAGGCTGCTTTTGATCCAGAAATAAAATCATGGAATTACAGAACCAATAAAGTTGGAAAAAAACTCCAAATAATTGAGTCCAACCATGTCCCCAAATGCCACATCCACACAGATTTTTAAATTCCTTCGGGGATGGGGACTCCACCACTGGACAACCCTTTCCATAAAGAATTTTTTTCCTAATATCCAATCTTTAGGAAGTGCCATCTCAGATGAAACAAGACCTAAAATGGGCTTCTCTGTTCCATGGGGATAACTGGATGGGTTGGTGGCTGTGGCTTGGGGTTGTTCCTCCTTCCTGGAAGGATTCAGGGGTGCAGCAGGAAGAGGCTGAACCCAGGGAATCATCCTGTCCCAATTCAATGCCATCAAGCTCAGCTTAGTGGGATTTTTAGCTGGAAAAGCCACTTGAGTAAAGTGCTAAACAGATGTCTGAGTTCTGATAAAAGAAGTCGTTAAAAACACCAAAAAAAATCAATTTTTTTAAAAAAAGAGAATACCCCAGCCCTGGGAGAGGAGAGGACTGAGTTGTTTAAGAGGTGGTGATGTCTGCAGAAAATTCAGGCCATGGGAGGCTCAGCCTTGGCTCTTCCCATCTGCATTCCAAAGGGAAAGGAGCTGGAATTTCCCCTGGGCCACCCCTAATTGCCAGGATCATTCCCATCCCTTTCCCTGGATTGGTGAGGGCAGGACGGGGCTCTCTGGCAGAGCACAAAACCAGGGCAAATCAGCCCCTGAAAATTGAGGCATTTGGAGATTAAATGAATTTCTGGAGTTTTTTGTGATGCACAGGGGTGTATTTATGTCACAGGGCTGAATTCTCTGGGATTTAGGGCATCTCCTCCCTGGAGCAGAGCTCGATGCTCCAAATTCCACGAGTGCAACCTCTCCTCAGGCTGTGGAGAAAAGAGGATTTCACCCTCACAGCAGCTAAATCCACCTTCAGGGGGAAAGGCACCAGCAGCCTCTCGTCCCAGATGGAATTATCTTCACTTTGTTTCGTTCAAACACAGAAAAAAAAATATGTGGATACAGAGAGGTATTTATTTTTAGATTTAATCTGATGCAGAAACAGGAATTTTTTAAAAAAATCGAGCAAGAGGGAGGTGAAAATGAATTTCTGAGATGTGGCTGCACCTTGTAATAAGATTTAGGGAGATCAATATGTTGATGGAATATTCTCTGGAGCAAATATTGTGAGAGGAAAGTGGGGCAAGGATGGCCAGGGGCTTTCCAAGCCTTTGGATCAACTCTGCTGGAATAGGAGGAATATCCAGTCTGGAAAAAAGTTGGAGTTTAAACCTTCAGTTAGAGAAAACCCCAATAAATTCAGGAATTTCACTCCGTGGAGGGATGATCAATTTACAATTCTCTCTCTCCCTAATGAAGGTTCTGCTCTTGTGGAGGGATTATTCTCATTTTTGGGGTGAGCTCAGATCAGGCACCTTGGGCTTAGATCATCCCTGTCGTGACTGGGGAGGTTAAACACCAAAAAAAAGGTGGATTCTCCCCAAAAATTGGTTTTCCAGTGCCAAACTCTCCTGTCACAGCCACAGCAACTGGAAGAAGAATTCAACCCTGAGAGGAACATTTGGATTCTGAGCCACATCCTGTGTTCTGTACCCACACACTTGGAAAAGACTTCCCAAAATATTGACTGACAAAGGATTTAAACTGTGCTCCAGTCTTTACAACACACAAAAAAACCTCCAAAAATCAAAAAACCAACCCTGAATTGATCCCTTTGTGGCTGTTTGGCAGCAGGGATGAGTCAGAGATTGTGAGCACAAGCTCAGGCTGCAGGGTTGTGTTCTGGGGAGGCTTCGTGTGCTCCTGCTGAGGATGGAAATTTTATTAACTAGGGCTGAAAATTAATTGTTAAAATGGTTTTGGATCCCTGGATGTGCAAATGAATCCCTGGAAATATTCCTGGTCAGGTTGGATGGGGATTGGAGCAACCTGGGAGAGGGGAAGGTGTTCCCACCATGGCAGAGGGTTGATCTTTAAATATCCCTTCAAATATCCCTTCAAATATCCCTTTAAATATCCCTTTAAATATCCCTTCAAATCCAAACAGTTCCATGATTCATTCAAATAATTTCAGATCAAATGAGGTCATTTACAGGAGTTTGATTAAAAACCTCCCATTTTTTGGAGTCTGGTAAAAGCCAGGACTGAGGGAGGTGTGGCTGGTGCTGAATATTTGTTGTCATTGCTGGGCTGTGGAAAACAGATTTTTAAGCTGGAAAATCGAGGCTGAGCCCCAGACAAAGCAAAGCTCAGCTTTTCCAAGGCCAGGCTGGACTGGGCTTGGGCAGCCTGGGATCCTTGGAGCAGCCTGGGATGGTGGAAGGGGGTTCATGAGCTGAGAGAGCCTTCATGTCCCTTCCACCCAAACCATTCCCTGAGTCCATGATGAGTCCATGATGATTGATTCTATGATTGATTCCATGATTGATGCTGTCATTCATTCCATGATGATTCCATGATGATCGATTCCATGATTCATTCCACGATTGATTCTATGAAGATTGATTCCATGATTCATTCCACGATTGATTCCATGATGATTGATCCATGATGATTCCATGATTGAGTCCATGATTGAGTCCATGATTGAGTCCATGAAGATTGATTCCATGAAGATTGATTCCACGATTGATTCCATGATGATTGATTCTGTGATTGATTCTATAGTTCCATGATGATTCCATGATTGATTCTGGGATTGATCCATTATGATTCCGTGATGATTGATTCCATGATGAATGACCCATGATTGATTCCATGTTTGATTCCATGATTGATCCACGATGATTCCATGATGATTGATCCATGATTGATTCCATGTTTGATTCCATGATTGATCCATGATGATTCCATGATGATTGATTCCATGATGATTGATCCATGATTGATTCCATGTTTGATTCCATGATTGATCCATGATGATTCCATGATGATTGATTCATGATTGATTCTATAATTCCATGATGATTCCATGATTGATCCATGATGATTCCATGATGATTGATTCCATGATGATTGATCCATGATTGATCCATGATGATTCCATGATGATTGATTCCATGATGAATCCATGATTGATTCTACAATTCCATGATGATTCCATGATTGATCCATGATGATTGATCCATGATGATTGATCCATGATGATTGATCCATGATGATTCCATCCCCTCACGCCGTGCAAGGCCGTGACCCACACCTGACTCAGCCTCCTGGCACACAATCAATGAAATTTGGATTTTTTATGAGTCAGAGCCCTCACCTGTGAGTGATCAAAAGAAAAAAACTCAATCCAGACCCTCCTGAGATCTGAATCTCAACCCATCTGTGCCTTCAGACCCTTCAAACTGCCTGGAACAAAAACTGTTTGGAGTTAAAAATCCCAAATAAATGATTTCCGAGAAGCCTGAGGAGCTGTCACTCCTTTAGCTCCAACATGAGGCTGCAACGTGGATTTATGGCCCAGCATGGATCACTCCAGAGGCTGGGACGAGGGATTCTGCCAGGAAGGATCAATCCCTCCATTTCTTTTTGGACCTAAATACAAAGTTCAGCAGAATTAAAAAAAAAAAAAAAAAAAACACCACAAAAAACACACAAAAAAAAAAAACCAAAACCAAAGAGCTGACAAAGGAACAAAAGGATATGAGGAACACCTAAAGGAGAAATGTTGGGTTTTAAAAGGACAAGGCATTAAAAAAAAAATCTATGTTTTGTCCTCAGCTTGATGTCTGGCCAAAGGCTCAATCAACTTTTCTTCCAGCTTCACAGAGATTTTGCATTTTCCCCATTATTCCCCTTGATTAATCCATGTCTCACCTCTGCTCCTGTCTCCATCTGGGAGCAATCTTTGTTCTCAGGCACAGCAGAATATTTTTTTAGAATTGTTCCTTGAAAATTGGAATTAATTCGGATTCAGGAGAGCTCAAAATGTCCCTGTGTGTCTTCCTGCACCATCCAAGTGCCACCAAAATACATCCATGGCTTTTTTTATATTGAAAAAAACTCTGTTACAAATGCCCAGACCATGCAAAATTTTTCATCCCTCCATTTTTTTTTTCCTCACATATGGTAATAATTTCTCCATGAAAAAAAAATAAAAAGCATGTTCATGACATTTGCTAAGGATTAAAATAAAATAAAATAAAATAAAATAAAATAAAATAAAATAAAATAAAATAAAATCTTTTCATGGGGAAATTCTCTCTTTTGGAAAGGAAACAATGCTTTCAAAACTCTTGTTTTAAAAAATGTCATTGCTTGTGTCAGGCTGAAAATATTTGGCTCAGGTTCAAGTGCAATGAAAACAGTTTTTGAAATGTCCAGATTTACAGTAAAACAGACATTCCAGCCTTCACACAGCATCCAGAAAATCCTTAGGAGCATTGGGACAACCCACCCCAGAGACAATGAGCAGCTGTTTTGTCATTCCAGTGGCAAAAAAAAAAAGAAAATAAATTAAAAAACAACAACAAAAAAAAAAACGAAACAAAAAACCCAAAGAAAAAAATTTTAAAAGGATTTTGGGACATCTCTCGGTTTCCCAAAGCTTGGGGTTTGTTCTTTGTGTGCAAACAATGGATCCATCAAATCCAATCTTGGTTTTCTCAGGATCTTGGACCCTTAACACCAAAATAATGGGAAATAAATTCAGAGGAAAGTTTCTCCTTCACTCGAGGAATCCAATGTTGGACGAGTTTCAGGGAAGGGAAATTCCAGGTGGGACAATCCAAGGAAGGCGATCTCACTCCAAGGGCGCTCAGGGATGGATCCCACCAAATTTTGTGCTTCCAGCTTCCCAAATCCACCCAAAACAGGGACAGAAGCCACACCACTGCTTCTGATTCAGGAAATAAATCCAGAGGAAAGTCTCTCCTCTACTTCAGGAATCCAATGTTGGATGAGTTTTGGGGAAGGGAGATAATCCAAGGAAGGAGATCTTGCTCCAAGGGTGTTCAGGGATGGATACCATCAAATTTTTGCTTCCAGCTTCCCAAATCCGCTCAAAACAGGGACAGAAACCACACCAATTCTTCTGATTCAGGAAATAAATCCGGAGGAAAGTCTCTCCTTCACTTGTGGAACTGAATGTTGAATGAGTTTTCAGAAAGGGCTATTCCAGTGGGACAATCCAAGGAAGAAGATATTGGTCCAAGGGCGCTCAGGGATGGATCCCACCAAATTTTGAACTTCCAGCATCCCAAATCCACCCAAAACAGGGACAGCAGCCACACCACTGCCTGTGCACATCCTTATGTGCCACATAATTAACTTAATTAGCCAAATCCCGAGGAGCAACAGGAGCTGGGAGTGCTCCCCAAACCATCAACGTGACGGGAGAGCCGGGGCTAATTAACACCTCCTTAATACCGCCACAAATACCAAACCTGCTGCCGGGAGAAAGAGTTTCACACTTCCTTATCAAATTAGGGCGAACGCACTCCTAATGAGCGAAAATCAATTAGTGCGACACCCAAATGAATGTATTTGTGCTGTCAGCAAGAATTATTTGCATAACAGTTCGCGAGGGCAGGGGAGATGCTGGAGCTGCTCCGGGTTCCTAATGAGGAGCTGCTGCTGGGAAAATTGTTTTATCCAAGTGCTGACAGCACCAGGAGCATCGCAGGGGATGCTGCAGGGTTGTGTGTCCAAAAAAAATCCCAAAATTCCAGGTGGATGCGGTCAGCAAGGAATGGGAATGGCTTTCATTGGTGATGGAGAACTGGCTCTTCCCTCGTTTATCCAGAGAGGTGAATTCCTCTCCAGGGAAAAATGAACAGCTGGAAATGGTGCCTAAAAAGCCAAAATAGCTCTTGGAAAATCATCCTTAGTTTTGTGTGGTTGTTAAAAGCTCTGATTAAATTAGAGGGGTGGCTCAGGAACAAATGAAGCAGAGATCGCCAGCAAGAGATTTTGATCAGATTTAATTTTTTTATAGCTCCTTAAAACATTTCCTTGTGGTTTTGATGTCTTCCAGTGTAGGCTTGACCTTGGATTTAATTGTTTTGGAGCGGTGTTTGTGGCTAATTCCAACGTGCCTCAATGGAATAGTGATGGAATCATAGAATCATGGAATGGTTTGGGTTGGAAAGGATCTTAAATCCCATTTAATCCCAAATCCCTGCCATGGGGTGCTTCCACTATCCCAGGTTTCTCCAAACCCCATCCTGGGGTTGGATACTTCCAGGAATGGGGCAGCCACAGCTTTTCTGGGCAGAAAAATATAGATATAAAAATAGATTAAAAATAGATTTTATATATATATATAATATAGATATAAGTATAGATATAGATTAGATATAGATATAGATACAGATAAATATAGATTTAGATGTAAATAGATTTAAAAAATATAAAATATAGATAGATATATAGATATAGATATAGATGATATAGATATAGATGATATAGATGTAGATGATATATAAATATATAAATAAATATAGATATAAATGTGACAGAATAGGCACCAAAATAATTTCCCACAAAGCTGAAAACTGGAATTCCTCTCGGGATGCACACAACAGCCCTGACAGCGTTTTCCAGCCCAATTTTCTCCTTTAAAATCCAATTCTTCAGCTTGAAGAAAAATCCAGTCAATAGAAGGCAGAACATTTTCCTGGTGAAACAAAATCAGATTTGCAGATGCGGGGGCAGGGTGATGCTCTGTGATGATCCCAAGCTTTTCACATCCTCAGTGTTATTTTCCAAGGACAACAATAACTGTGTTCATACAAACCCATTAGGCACTCAATTCCAACAGTTTTGCAATCCCTGCTTTCATTTCAGGCAGATTATTAAAAGGTGTGGGCACTGGGGAATGTTTTAATCCTCCCTCAAAAAAAAAAAAAAAAAAGGAAGCAAACAGCCCCATTTATTTCATGTCCTTGGAACCATCTGCAGGAAATATAAAATGAATTTTTAAATTGGGATTGGTGGGAGGTGACCCCCAGGAAGGGGGGGATGAGGTGAACTTTGTAGGTCCCTTCCAACCCAAAATATTCCAAGATTCCAAATCACACCAGGGGAAAATATTCCATGATTCTTAATCCATGCTGGAGGAAATTTATCCAGGAATTTTCTTCTTGAGCCCCCAGACCTTTTGGAATCCCACTTTCCACTGGATTTTCTGTGTTTTTTTTTCCATTTTCCACTGTGGGATCTGCAGCTCCAGGGATTGCAGCCTCATCCATTTCTTATCTCTGCTTTTTATCTGGGAGAGCATTTCCTAAAGCAAGCAGAGAAGGTTTAAACAGAATTCCTGGGGAAAGCAGAGATGTTGTCACGGGCTGCTTGTTTCCAGCAGGAGAAATTTGGGATCAAGAGGAATCTGGGGCTGGGAATTCTTGGCCAGAGCCACACGTGCAGAAATCCCACGCTGGGGAAGGTGGACATCCCAATCCTTGGCCACACAAAAGTGGAAAATTCCCTGAAATCATCACAAAATTCCCTAACTCATCACAGGGAAAAAATCCCAGAAGGAAAAGGAGATGGTCCTGAAGGGGAGCAGTGAAAAAAGATGGGGATAAACTTTGTGGGGACAAATTTTGTGCCAGGACAAGGGGAATGTTTTCAAAATTAAGGATTTTGCTGGATTTTGATCGGATTCAAGGAAAGGGATTTTGCAGTGAGGGTGGGGAGGCTCTGGAATGGAATTCCCAGAGAAATTGTGGCTGTCCCATCCCTGGAAATGTCCAAGGACAGAGCCTGGAGCAGCCTGGGATAATGGAAAGTGTCCCTGCCCATGCAGGGATTGGAATTAGATGGCTTTTCAAGGTCCCTTTCAGCCCAAACCATTTTATGTTTTATGATTATTTGCCCAAGAAAATGAAAATCAATTGCAGCTTCCTGTCAAATTTTATGCAAAAGAAAGAAAATTCCATGGAAACAGATCTTTCCTCTCGTCTCACATCACTTCATGCTCTGCTGAGGGTTTTTTTCTCTCTGAAAATAAATGTTCTCCCATTCTGTCTGGGCCTAGTGTATAATTTGAACATTATGAGGGAAAGAAAAGGTTTCTTTGAAAATATTTCTTTGTAGGAAATCAGGCTGCAATCTCCTGGAAAGGATGGGAGGCTGCGAGGTCAGCGCCTGCAGGAGATGGGAGCAGATCAGCACCTGATAAAGAAAGCAAATATTAGTGAGGAAGGGGGGAAAAGAAATTCCTGCAGCACTGGAACCAGAAGGATTCCCAGCCTGGTGGGAGAAAAGTGGGAATGAGGAGCTTGGGAAACCCCAGCAGGCTCTTCCAGACACCTCCACAATTATTTCCATTTGCACACGAAAAAATTGGCACGGCTGGTGCAAAGCTGCTCCTGGGGCAGGACAAACAGTGGAATAGAGATGGAATAAATACCTGGGTAAAGAGCTGGCTGTCTGGGATAAATATCTGGGTAAATGGCTGGGTATCTGGGATAAAAACCTGAATAGAGAGCTGGATATCTGAAATAAATACCTGGATATCTGGAATAAATACCTGGATAAATGACTGGGTATCTGGGATAAATATCTGGGTAAAGAGCTGGATATCTGGAATATATATCTAAATAAAGAGCTGGGTATCTGGAATAAATATCTGGATAAATGGCTGGATAGCTGAAATAAATATCTGGATGGAGAACTGGATATCTGGGATAAATATCTGGATATCTGGGATAAATATCTGGATAAATAGTTGGGTATCTGGGATAAAAAAACTGAATAGAGAGCTGGATATCTGAAATAAATACCTGGATATCTGAAATAAATACCTGGATATCTGGGATAAATATCTGGATACAGAGCTGGATATCTAGAATAAATATCTGGAATAAACGGCTGAATATCTGGAATAAATATCTGGGTAAAGAATTGGATATCTGGAATATATGTCTAGATAAAGAGCTCGGTATCTGGAATAAATATCTGGAATAAATATCTGGATAAAGAGCTTGGTATCTGGAAGAAATATCTGGACAAAGTGCTTGGTATCTGGAATAAATATCTGGGTATCTGGGATCAATATCTGGATAAATATCTGGATATTTGGGATCAATATCCGATAAATAGCTGGATATCTGGGATAAATATCTGGAATAACTATCTGGATATCTGGAATAAATTCCTGGATAAATATCTGGGTATCTGTAATAAATATCTGGATGAAGAGCTGGATATCTGGTATAAATATCTGGATGAAGAACTGGATATCTGGCGTAAATATCTGGAATAAATTCCAGGATAAATATCTGAATATCTGGAATAAATATCCGGATATCTGGAATAAATTCCTGGATAAATGCCTGTGCTGCCAGAGCCATTAGAGGCGTTACCTGGCGCAGTAATTAACACTCCCGGAGGAGCAGCCATTCCCTACACGAGTGGTTTCCAAGGACACATCCAGGGATCTGGGGTGGAATTCCTCACCCAGCATCGCCTGAGGGGAGGTGATGCACACACACCATGTGCTGGGGAGTAACACGGTTTTATTTTAGCTCTGCGGGCTTTAAAAATAGTCTGGAAGGTGGCGAGAACACCTCGGAAAAGCAAAATTCCTCCTGCCCGACATCCTCAGGGTGCGTGGGGATACAGGAATTCTGCTCCAAGGGGGTTTGGAAAAACTCACAGGTGCTTTGGGATGGGCTCACCCCAGAGCTCTCCTCCTCAAGGGATGCTCCAGGAATTATCCCGGACCTGGCACATCGGGCTCAGAGCTCCTTCCAGAGCCTGGAGGGTTCCAGGAGAGCTGGGGAGGGACTGGGGACAAGGGAGGGAGGGACAGGACACAGGGAATGGCTGCACTGCCAGAGGGTAGGGATGGATATTGGGATATTGGGATATTAAGAATTGGAGTACTGGGGAACTGGGATATTGGGAATTGGGGTATTGGGATATTGGGATATTGGGATAGTGGGAATGGGGATATTGGGAATTGGATTATCGGGAATTGGGATATTGGGATATTGGGAATTGGGATATTGGGAATTGGGGTATTGGGATATTGGGATATTGGGAATTGGGATATTGGGAATTGGGATATTGGGATATTGGGATATTGGGATATTGGGAATTGGGATATTGGGAATTGGGATATTGGGATATTGAGACATTGGGATATTGAGATATTGGGATATTGGGATATTGGGAATTGGGATATTGGGATATTGAGATATTGAGATATTGGGATATTGGAATATTGGGAATTGGGATATTGGGATATTGGAATATTGGGATATTGGGATGTTGGGATATTGGGGTATTGGGATATTGAGATATTGAGATATTGGGAATTGGGATATTGGGATATTGGGATACTGGGATATTGGGATATTGGGATATTGGGATATTGGGAATTGGGATATTGGGATATTGGGCTATTGGGGTATTGGGAAGGAATTCCTGGCTGGGCTGGAATTCCCAGAGCAGCTCTGGCTGCCCCTGGATCCCTGGGAGTGTCCCAGGCCAGGCTGGAATAACTTGGGATAGTGGAAGGTGTCCCTGCCCATGGCTGGAGTGGCACTGGATGAGCTCTGAGCTCCTTTCCAACCCAAACCATTCCATGATTCCATTCCCTACATTTAATTCCACATTCATTGCCTCACCTTTGAGTCATTCTTGTTCAAAAAATCTGAGCTGCATCACTGGCTTGTGATGCACAAGAGACAAATGCCACCCCCAGATTGGGGTCAGTGTCTCGCTGTCACTCTGTGATGTCCCGCAGGACAGGAGGGGACATTGGACTCACCAAGAAATGAATATTTATCGGCCACTCCCAACCCTTGAGGGCAGAGGGAGGAAACCCAAACGCGCACCTCAGTTCCAGGGTACAGCTGCTTCCCTTGGGAAAAATGAGGCACAGCATCCTTGGCTAAAGCAGGAGAGCCTGAATCACCCAAATTATTCAGAGCCCAAATTACCGAGTGTTTGTGTTTGATATTTGATGGCTATCACCCACCAAAACCTCCCCACGACAACCTCAAGGAGCTGCTGCATTTTCAAACTCCGGCAGGAGACCAACAGGACGAAGCAAAACATTTCCAAACCCTTGGGAAGCAGCAAAGCTCCTTCAAGGCACGTCGAAATGTCACGGACCTCCCCAAGACAAATATATCTTTTGTGCAATTTAAATGGCAATCAGGGAGCTGTTTTTTTTCTGATTAATATGGGCAAAGTTGGCGGCCACAGCAGGGGACTGATGAGGCTAATCCGTCAATGTCCTTGAGAATGGGACGCCTGATTGCTCCAAAGCCACTGGAAGTGAATAATGAGGAGGGATCAGGATGCCCCATCCCTCCTGCTCCAGTTTTTTATTTTTTGGATGTTTGCACCTCAGCTGCCTCCAGGGGAAGGATTTGGATGAGTTCTCTGGAGGGCATCGCTAATGAGATGAGGAGTAGGAGAGGTTGTTCAAGGCCAGGGAGATCAGGCACAGCACAAAGTTGGAATTTAGGATGTTTGGGTGGTTCTGGCTCTCTGCATGAGCAGAGCTGGACCCAAATACCCTGAAAATGTGAATATCCCAAAGGTTAACCTGTGCTGCTGCAGCAGGCACCCTCCAAAGACAAGTAACTACAATAAAATCTATAAATAATTGTCCAATTCTCCTTTTTCCAGGGAATTTGTACCCTCAGTGGGATCAGGACAGGGATCACCCTTTCCTCCTGCACATGAGACCAGGTATTTGTGATGCAGGAGAGCCCTGGAGCAGCAGTTGGAATTTAGGATATTTGGGTGGTTCTGGCTCTCTGCATGAGCAGAGCTGGACCCAAACACCCTGAAAATGAGAATATCCCAAATATTAACCTGTGCTGCTGCAGCAGGCACCCTCCAAGTGCAAATAACCACCACTAAATCCATAAACAATCATCCAATTCTCCTTTTTCCAGGGAATTTGTACCCTCAGTGGGATCAGGACAGGGATCACCCTTCCGTCCTGCACATGGGACCAGATATTGGTGTTGCAGGAGAGCCCTGGAGCAGCAGTTGGAATTTAGAATATTTGGGTGGTTCTGGCTCTCTGCATGAGCAGAGCTGGACCCAAATAACCTGGAAATGTGAAAATCCCAAAGGTTAACCTGTGCTGCTGCAGCAGGCAGCCTCCAAGGGCAAATAACCACAATAAAATCTATAAACAATCGTCCAATTCCTCTTTTTCCAGGGAATTTCTACCCTCAGTGGGATCAGGACAGGGATCACTCTTCCCTCCTGCACATGGGACCAGATATTTGTGATGCAGGAGAGCCCTGGAGCAGCTCAGCAACCCTCTGAGTTCCAAACCCAAATTTTCCTCCCCATCCTTTTTTCCAGGCTCGTCCCTCCCTGGTTTCTCCGTGCTCAGAGCAGCAGCCCTGGGTGTTTCTCAGGCAGCGCAGTCTCCCACTGCATCCCTGCTGAGAAATGAGGAATTTCACGGCTTATTGAGCACTGCAAATCGTCACAGCAGATAAGACACGGCCCCAAATTATTTAATTCATTTTTTTTTCTTGCTGTTGTTACTTCCACAGGCTACAAAGCCGCCTCGTTTTCCTCCTCCCAGTGCTCCGAGCTGAGCTGGTACACCCATGGAGAGGATGGAATCCCTGCCCTCTGCCTCCTGCAGCTCTCCCAAATTCCTAAAATCCCAGGAGTCTTTGTCCTGGCAGCATTCCAGAGTGGCTTCCCACTGAGCATTTCACTCGGAAAGCTGTGCCTGCCTCCTTGGGATTTCTCCAGGTGGGATTCAAGGATTAGGAGCAAGTTTTCCAGAAGGGAGCAATCGGAATTGCTGCAGCAGGATTGGACACATCCCTGTGGCTTCCCAGAGGGTGGAGAGGAGGAGGAATCATTACTCAGACAGAGTAATTCCTAAATTTTGCCCCTTATGGGGTAAAATTTTCCTTATGAGAAGTTTTGGTCCTGCTTAACTCCCCACTCCACAGCATGTCCAATGTTCCCTTTCATGCTCCAAGAGGAGCAGCTGAAAATCCCCTCCACACCCTGGAGTGACTCTGCCCTCCTCCCAAACCAGCTCACCTCCCATGTCCATCCATCAAGGATGATTTCCCACTGGATTAATTTTTTATCCTGAATCTTCCCAGCACAGAAACGCAGAAAATCAATGGAAATGGCTCCAGCTACGTTGGATGGAATTTACAATTATTTGAAATAAAATTCCAGTGATAAGGACAGCACACTTAAAGTGATCCCACCTGGTTTTTCCTCGATTCCCAGATTCAGGATATTCAGATTCTGGCAGCACCGGGAAGTTGGGAAAGGATCAGAAGAGCCCTGACAGTACCAGTGACCCCCACAGAGCCAAACCATCCCTTCTGACTCCACTTCCATCTGATGGATGCTCTGGGCAATCAAATCCTTCCCTCCAGCCTTTAACGCCACGGATTTTGCAGCATTTTTTGGCAGAATCACTCCGGCACATCCGTGTCCCCAGGAGCTGGGAATGCCCTGGGGTGGCACCTGGGCCAGGGCAGGGCACAATTCCAGCCCTGTTTTCTGTCAGGGTGGGACACCGGCAGCCAGGATCTCTCACCATCTGCTCATCTGCTGCTTCAAAGGGAGTTACAAATTGGTAATGACCTGAATATTCCAGCGCTGGCGCATTTGTAATTAGTACTCGCTAATTTGCTCTCAGATCTTCCTCTCCCCTGTACAGCTCAGACAAATGAGGTGTCCCTGGAACACCTTTGCTCCCCGCGGATGGCAGAGCAGACGGCAACTCTGCCACCTTAGGATGGCTCTGCAAAACTGCAGGGAAAATCCAGCCCGAAATCCCGGCGGGCTCTGCTCATCTTCCCTGCATCCTCCCCAGCCTTCGTCCTCAACCCTCCGGTGTCCAACCGCCATCCTGTGTTTTCCATCCTCCATCCTCCATCCTCCATCCTCCATCCTCCATCTCCATCCTCCATCCTCCATCCTCAATCCTTCATTTTCTACCTTCCACTCCCATCCTTCCTTCTCCACCCTCCATCTTCCACTCCCCACCCTTTGTCCTCAATCCTCCCTCCAATCCTTTCTCTTCCACTGTCCATTGTTCAACCTCCATCCTCCACTCTCCATCCTCGATCCTTCATCCTCCATCTCCCATCCTCCACCCTCCATCTTCCAATCTCCATCTCCCGATCTTCATCCTCAGCTCCATTCTCCATCCTCATCTTCCATCTCCTCCATGCTCATCTTCCTTCCTCATCTTCATCTTCCATCTCCATCCTCCACCCTCCATCCTCCATCTCCATCCTCCATCCTTATCTTCGATTCTCCATCTTCATCTTCCATCTCCATCCTCCATTCTCATCCTCATCCTCCATCCTTCATCCTCATCCTCATCTTCCATCTTCCATCCTCATCCCCTCACCCTCATCTTCCATCTCCATCCTTATCCTCATCTTCCATCTTCCATCTTCCATCTTCCATCTTCCATCTTCCATCTTCCATCTTCCATCTTCCATCTATCTTCCATCTATCTTCCATCTTCCATCTTCCATCTTTCATCTCCATCCCCACCTCCATCCTCATCTTCCATCTCAATCCTCCACCCTCCATCCTCATCCTCCACCCTCCAATCTTCACCCTTCATCCTCCACCTTCCATTCTTCATCCTCCACCCTTCATCCTCCATCTTTCACCCTCTTTCCTCACAGAATTCCCAAAACACAGAGCAGGAGGACAAACCATACCTGGTGAACACTTTTTTCACGCCCTTGGTGCTGCACATCCCTGTCCTGCCATGGATTACACCTGGATTTCCACTGCTGGAGGCAGATTCCTCCCAAAGATCCAAAATGGAACTTGGAATTCATCCACTCCCAGCCATGTCTGAAGGGTTTCCCCAAGGCCCAAACTCCTCATGGCCAGCACAATCCTTGCTCCAAGCTCAGTGGGAATAACCAAAGACCCTGGAGGGATCCCAACCTAAGCACTCAGCCTCAGAAATATTTGAATTGATGTTAAAACACAAAATTTGGCAGGAAAAGCACATGACCACATCTAGGGACACCAAACTCCTCCCCAGCCCCTCCTGCAGAGACCTCAGAGCTGCTTTTTTGTGCTCAGCAGCACAATTCCTGTTCCATAAATATTCCTCCAGCAGGAGAAATCACCTGCTGGCAGCATGGGAAGGAAAGCTTTTCCCTGGAAAAGCCCCTGGCGTGTCCCCAGGCAGTCACCCCCACAGCTGGCAGTGTCCTCAGCCAGGGCTGTAATATTAGAAACACTTGGAATTGCTCTGTGTCCCAGAAATCTGATCCTACAGAGCCATCAGAAAATATTTAATGCTTGCAACAGGTTTTCCTTCTCAGCCCCATCAGACAAAGGGATACTGGTGGGAAAATCCAGGGAGGCCGTGGCTGGAGTTCAGCAAAAGGACTAATGAGAGGGAAAACAATGTTCCTTTTAGGCCTGGGGCTTCAGGAGTCCCAAATTCCCAACATCCGAGCTAACACGTCTGAAATGGCTCCCCAAGCCCCAGCCCTGAGCTCTGTTTATGTCTTGGAGAGCAGCCAAGAGGTGGCTTAACGTGGGTAAGGAATCTGTGTGGAAATAGGAAAGGAATCTGTGTGGAAATAGGATTTCTTCCTGGGATCATGGGCTAAAGGGGGC